>NC_041395.2:19314063-19541563 GCF_900747795.2 Erpetoichthys calabaricus | reverse complement strand
TGTTGGTAATGACAGCTTCAAGACGCCTCCTGTATGGAGAAACCAGTCGCATGCATTCCTTCATTCCTTCAGGAACGGATTGTGTTCGTGAACCGCAGGCAGGACTGTATGATATTTCACAATTATTTCTATGAGGCGTGTGATTTCATTACAGAATTTAGTGTAGTAATCGCTTTGGGGTAGAACAGTCTTATGGTCCGCACTCTAATGGACCCCAAACAGTTTGTGTGCTGCTCCACAAGTCCTTTATGATCCTGGCTGTCTTCCACAGACGTTGAGAGGTGCAGATGTCTTCCAAGGTAGACAAAGATGTGTTAGTAATTTGTTTTTATGATTCTCCGCTGAGCCTTTTTGTCAGCTGCTGAGCTGTTGCCGTACCACACAAGTATCACACGAGTCAGGACACTCTCAATGGAACAAAAATAGAAAGACACCAGAAGCTTTTATGACATGTCAACTTTCCGGAGATTTCTCAGGAAGTAAAGTTGCTGTTGAGCCTTTTAAACCAGCGAGTCCATGTGAGATCTTCCGAGATTGTGGAACCCAAAAACATAAAACTAGAGGTTCTGTCCACTCTGTCACTGTTTATATACAGTGGCTGGTGGTCATCCTGCTTCTTCTTGAAATCAGTGATCAGTTCTTTAGTTTTTTTGGTGTTAAGTATCAAGTTATTCTCTCTGCCGCAGTCTGTCAGTCTTTGTACCTCCTCCCGGTGGGCAGACTCGTCTCCAGCCCCATTATTGTGGTATCGTCTGCAAGTTTAGTAATGGCATTGGTGTTGTGGGCTGGTATGTAGTCAAATGTATACAGAGAGAGTAAAGGAAAGGGCTCAACACGCAGCCATGCGGAGTTCCTGTGCTGAATGGTGGGGGCCTATCCTGACCGGCTGTGGCCAGTTTGTTAAAAATAAATGCCTAATTTAGGATAAGCTAAGGGGGTTTTATCATTAGCACACTGAAGAAAAAAATGGGGCAGTCAAAGGTGAATAACAAACGAAAAGTCAGTCATTTCAAGTAGCAGGAGCCGTTAGATACATTAGTGATGCCACCCGACCACCTGTGCACCTCACCGTGGCCCACACAACGGGGGCAGTAAGTAAGTGGAGTCAGAAGATGGATGGAGAGATGTGAAACGGGGACAGATCCTACATTTCATTGTACGTGAGTTCACTTAGCATCAGATATTTTACAACTAGGGGTTGTGTGGTTCCCCGTTGTGGCATTGCTTGATAAAGCACCACTTCATTCTGGGAAAGGTTCTTTGCATATGGGTTTATTTCTTTTTGTTTTGAAAAACTTCCTAAAATGTAGAAAAAAGAAATCTTGAATTTAGGGTAGGCTACAGAACACTAACAGATTAAAAAATCCCGGACTTAGCTGGGGGCGGCACGGTGGTGCAGTGGGTAGCGCTGCTGCCTCGCAGTTGGGAGATCTAGGGACCTGGGTTTGCTTCCCGGGTCCTCCCTGCGTGGAGTTTGCATGTTCTCCCCGTGTCTGCGTGGGTTTCCTCCCACAGTCCAAAGACATGCAGGTTAGGTGGACTGGTGATTCTAAATTGGCCTTGGTGTGTGGGTGTGTTTGTGTGTGTCCTGCGGTGGGTTGGCACCCTGCCCGGGATTGGTTCCTGCCTTGTGCCCTGTGTTGGCTGGGATTGGCTCCAGCAGACCCCCGTGACCCTGTGTTCGGATTCAGCGGGTTGGGAAATGGATGGATGGATGGATGGACTTAACTGGTGTTGCTGTACATACAGTATTCCCTCTCTACTTCGCGGTTCACTTTTCGCGTATTCACGACTTCGCGGGTTTTTAAATACAAGTGATTGCCCGCCTATCGCGGAAGTTATGTTCCAGACCCATCAGCAACAGGAGAAAATCCAGAAAGACCATATAAATAAACGTTTTTATAGTTTAAGCCTTAAAATACTCATCCCACATTCTTTAAACACATGTAAACTTATAAAACACACTTTGTTAACACATATGATATGTGGATGTCGGGCTAAGGATATGAGTAACATCTCACTATTATAAAACATTTTAACTTCACGCAAGACAAGACAGTGAGACAGGAAAATAGGTGATGTACACCTAAAAGTCTGATTGTACAGGCTTTTAAATTATTGACACGCAGAGCGACAAGCAGCACAAAGCCAGCACAAAGTCCACTTCTCCTTAGCGTTCATTCAGCTCCCCACCCCCTTGACAATGCGAAGTGGCAGGAGCGTACTGCGCCTCCGGGGGGGGGGGTTCAGCGAACGTGCGTTCAGCCCTCAAACACCCCCATTACTCCTCCTCCTTCCGAACGCGCAGTGCGACAAGCAGGCATTTTGGCAGAAGCAGCACAAAGTCCATTTCTGCTCAGCGTCACTTCAGCTGCCCCCCTTCACAAAGCGAGTGCAGACACATTGACGTCTGATCGCTGCGTGCAGTGTGTAGTGTTGGTCTGCGGTGTTTAAGAATGTAGAAAGTGTTTAAGAGCATAGGAAGTGTTTATAAGAGTGTGGGAAAGGTTAACAAGAGAGTGAGAAAGGTTTATAAGAGTGTGGGAAGGATTTATAAAGCCTTAAAATATGTATAAATAATAAAATAAATATAGGTCGCTACTTCGCGGATTTTCACCTATCGCGGGGGGCTCTGGAACGTAACCCCCGCGATAGATGAGGGATTACTGTATACAGCAATGTCCCTATTAAAGTCAGGACCTACTGGTATTTCACAAATCTGTTACCATCTATTCATGGCCATTTACTTTATAATAATAATTCATTAATTCATTACAATTATATAGCGCTTTTCTCTGTACTCAAAGCGCTATCCACACAGGGAGGAACCTTTATGGAGCCTGTTCTGGATCTTAATAAATAAAGATTCTGTCTGGGACCTTCATGTGGATGTTTCTTTTAGGAACCAAAAATGGTTCCCATGTGGCATCGCTCTGAAGAACCACTCTGGCACCTTTCATTTGGTGAGTGTGGTTTGCGCCTGGGCATTTTTTTTCTTTTACTGGAATCACTGCTCCGAAACGTCTCTGTTGTTACTGGAATACGGCTTTCTGCAGCACAGGACAGAGAAGTCTGTCTGCCTCTGACGGCGGGGATTAAAGCCGCCCAACGGGAGAGGACTTTATAAACCTCGTTGTGTGCCAATATGTGCCAGCGATCTGCTCAATGCACCCGCCGGACAAAATTCACATGCGATCAAAAGGTGGAGTATTTAATTTTTTAATCATTGCTTATTTGGTAATGACACAAATCAGTATATAGCTATCCATTAAAAACGTTATCCATATATATCAATGTTAACATGATATAAGGAGCTGGTTCGCATCAAAATTGCGAATAAGTGGATGGCTGCGAGCGAAAAAGTAGCTGCAAATAAACAGCAAGATGCAGTCTCGCAACGACTGACGGCCTTTTCAAAGGTGTGCTCCTTTCCCCCTCTGAGGACCGGCAATTCCCTTAAACGGCTTTTGAAGACTACGGCGCCGCCTTAGGAAAGCGACAGGACATTCGCGTGCCCTCAAACCGGGTAATCCAGGCGGCTCAGCATGTCAAGACGCCCAGCTGCCTGTTTAGTCTTAAGATGTCGAAGATAAAAAATGCAAGTATGTCCAATAAATAATGCGAGGAGAGTCCAACTTGACCCTTTTGAAAACTGCGTTCAAATGAAAAGGCAGGAGGAGGTGACGGAGCGGCACGGCTGGCATTTTGTTTCGGATCCTGATGACACGAGTAGAACACGCAGGCTAAATCCTCGCAAAGCGATTGGTGTATATAGCCATGACTGACAAAGCAGTTCACTAATTTGATTGGATAGATACAATGATTGACAGACACCTGGCCAACGAGTTGGACTTGTGTGCGTTTCATAAAAAAAAAAAAGTGTCTACAAACTTCAAAACAAACGGCTGCTCTCTAACGCAGCGGTTCTCAACCTGTGGTGGTCCGCGGACATTTGCCTGGTGGTCCGCGAGCAAAGCCTGAATTGCATGTACTGTATTTTAAAAATTATCAGTAGTGGTCCGTGGCTGAGACACACATTTTTTAAGTGGTCCTTGAATCTCAAAAGGTTGAGAACCGCTGCTCTAACGTACTTACAGGGCGGTGTTAGATGAGCGCGCTACATGAACTGGAAACGAGAATAAAGAGGTTCATTTCATAATCACAAATAACTGTCAGCCAACTGTTAATCAATTCATTCATAGGTAGGATGATGAAGAAGATGAGCCCTTTATTTGTTCCCAAGGGGAATATTTGTTTTTTTACAGAAGCTAAATAAATAAATAAATACACGCCAGAATAACTAGAAAGAAAGACCTCTGACTGGGCACACTTCTCATGAATAATTCGCTGGCTGAAAGTCCTCAGTGTTGGCGGTGTTAGAGAGAGAAGTGCCGCAGTATTCATAATGGCACTCAGTTTTGCCTTCATTCTCTCCTCCTCCTGTTTAGATAGATAGATAGATAGATAGATAGATAGATAGATAGATAGATAGATAGATAGATAGATAGATAGATAGATAGATAGATAGATAGATAGATAGGAAAGGCACTATATGATAGATGTGAAATGCACTATAAGATAGATAGATAGATAGATAGATAGATAGATAGATAGATAGATAGATAGATAGATAGATAGATAGATAGATAGGAAAGGCACTATATGATAGATGTGAAATGCACTATAAGATAGATAGATAGATAGATAGATAGGAAAGGCACTATATGATAGACTGATAAAGTTGTTATATTTTTTTTATTATTTTCGAAATGACAAATATATACCTCAATCTGTTTAATTATAGTTATTTTTTCTATTTAGATAGTCAGGAGATAACATGGAGTGGTGGCTCTAAGGCTCAGGATCTGCACTAGCAATCGGAAGGTTGCCGGTTCGAATCCCGTAAACGGCAGTAGAGATTCTGCTCTGTTGGGCCCTTGAGCGAAGCCCTTAACCTGAAATTGCTGAGCGCTTTGAGTAGTGAGAAAAGCGCAATATAAATGCAAAGAATTATTATTAACATGATAGAAAATACAGTCAGTATTCTTTCCTTCCGTGGTAAATATCATATACATAAGTCTAAAGTGTATTGTACTTTTTATGGTTATTTAAAATGTTAGAAACAACATTAAGAAAAAACAGCAAAACCACAAACCAGTTAAAACGAACGGTTCTCAGCTCTTTCCTTGATAGTTTATAATGTAAATCTATACCGTTTACTTAATAGTTTAGCTGTCATGACAACTGTATGTAAATTATAATTTATTTTATTTTTAATACTTGTATGCTATATTAATAGATAAATTGTATTACTAATGTATTTTAAAGTTGAATGATATTTAAAAAAATCTTCAACGTGCAGACAATGGTGGCCCTGTCAGAGATTTTGTTTTCCTGATGAAAACATTTGCTTTGAAATGTTGAGAGTTGCGGCGGCACGGTGGCGCAGTGGGTAGCACTGCTGCTTCGCAGTTGGGAGATCTGGGGATCTGGGTTCACTTCCCGGGTCCTCCCTGCGTGGAGTTTGCATGTTCTCCCCGTGTCTGCGTGGGTTTCCTCCGGGCGCTCGGGTTTCCTCCTACAGTCCAAAGACATGCAGGTTAGGTGGATTGGCGATTCTAAATTGGCCCTAGTGTGTGCTTGGTGTTTGTGTGTGTCCTGCGGTGGGTTGGCACCCTGCCCAGGATTGGTTCGTGCCCTGGGATTGGCTCCAGCAGACCCCCATGACCCTGTGTTCGGATTCAGCGGGTTGGAAAATGGATGGATGGATGTTGAGAGTTGCGCGATTTTATATCGATATTTCGTTGTGATTAGTTGTATTGGGACCTAAAAAACACCATCTACTTTATCAATCTGTCATCGTCATATATAGATATGAAAGAGACGATATAACAAAGATTATAGACAGACAGACAGACAACCGAAGCCCAAATGGAGCCCGATGCCCACCAACCCAGCTTTTTACAGAAGCCCAACAAATAAATATTCTAATACAGCGGTTCTCAAACTGTGGTCCGCGAGACGACCGTAGGGGGTCCGCAGAAAGGGTGAAAATTGCTTACAATTAATAACTTCTTCGCTAAACGCCATTTTATCCAATCGGATAATGCGAATAATAATCAACTCGCCCCTCACTACTGTTTATCTATCTATCTATCTATATTCTATATATATATATATATATATATATATATATATATATATATATATATATATATATATGTCTATTACGAACTATTCTATGATGACGTCATTAGAGACGCAGCCTGTAATCGTGCACATCCATCCATTATCCAACACGCTATATCCTAACCACAGGGTCACAGGGGTCTGCTGGAGCCAATCCCAGCCAACACAGGGCGCAAGGCAGAAAACAAACCCCAGGCAGGGCACAGTTTATGATTAATTATTAAGTTATACAGTGGTAATTCTTGCTTGTTAAATTGTTTTTCGTACGCCCAACTAACGTATGGATAAATATTTGAAGCGTAAGCGGATATCTGAAGAAGAGCACGGGGGTAATGGAAATAGTGGCGATGAACTGAGACATGATGCCGAAAGAGAGTCCGCACCGCGTAAGGCAAAATTACGTAAATATGATCCTGAATATTTACAATTCGGATTTATACCGTACAAAGACAACAGTGATCAGCCACAATGTGTCATTTGTTTAAACGTGTTATCGAACGAAAGTTTGAAACCTGCTAAACTGAAGCGCTATCTTGTAACAAAGCATAATGAACTAAAACAGGGGTAGGCAACGTCGGTCCTGGAGTGCCACAGTATGTGCAGGTTTTTGTTCCAACCCAGTTCCTTAACGAGAACTCAATTATTGCTGATGAAGCACATATTGCTTAAGTGACATTTTAATGCTTCATTTTAGTGGTCTCGCTTGTTAAGGTTCTCCAACCTTAATTGCTTATTTCAATCTTAAACTGCTGCATTCAGTGTTTTAATTGCTCCTTATTAGCAATAAGATGTAAAACAGGGGTAGGCAATGTCGGTCCTGGTGAGCCGCAGTGGCTACAGGTTTTCATTCCAACCCAATTGCTTAATTAGAAACCAATCATTGCCAATCTCAGACCTTATTTAATTTTATGGCTTGTTAGTCTGTGCAATGTAAGGCTTTTATATCGTAGATTTTTTTCCTTTCCAAGGATATCATCCAAATGATTTGAAGCCTAAAACAGATCATTTTCAGTCTGTCACATTTTTCTATTAAGTGTTTTATTAAATCAAACCGTGCATGATGAACACACACAGATGTAATTGGAAAAAAGCTAGCTGGAGAACTGCTGGCTGCTTTGTCTTTTACATCTTATTGCTAATAAGGAGCAATTAAAACACTGAATGCAGCAGTTTAAGATTGAAATAAGCAATTAAGGTTGGAGAACCTTAACAAGCGAGACCACTAAAATGAAGCATTAAAATGTCACTTAAGCAATATGTGCTTCATCAGCAATAATTGAGTTCTCGTTAAGGAACTGGGTTGGAACAAAAACCTGCACATACTGTGGCACTCCAGGACCGACGTTGCCTACCCCTGAACTAAAAGACAAACCCGTTGATTTCTTCAAACGTCGAGCAGAAGTGTATGCAAATCAGCAGAAAATTATTAGCACTGCGACAACAGTAAATGAAAAAGCTCTTAAGGCTTCGTATATTATGGCAATGCGAATAGCTTAGAGCAAAAAAAGCACACACGGTTGCGGAGAGTTTGATTATGCCAGCGGCTTTAGAAATATGCGAGATAATGTTAGGAAAAGAAAGCAGCCGAAAATTACTGTCTATACCAGTATCAAACGATACCATCAGAAGGCGAATTTGCGACATGTCCAATGACATCCAATTACAATTGGTTGAGCGCCTACAAAGCAGTACATTTGCCATACAGTTGGACGAAAGTACCGATATTGCAGGCCAAGCGCAGTTACTCGTCTACGTTAGATATTGCGGCAATCCTCCGAATACCGGTCCCAAATTATTTAACAACTGTTTTCCTATCGAGTGGACAATACTACACTGAAAGCCGCGAAAAAATATTTATTGCAAGACAATAAGATGTATTTCCAATATTTTGTATTAATTCCAGCACAACAGCTGCAACGTCTCTTAATGGTAAAAGTAGTTATTATAATTCACTATGGTGTCCCAGCTGGTCAGACCCTCAAACAACATCACATGTTTCGACTTCACGTCATACAGCCATTATTATCTTGTCAGATGTCATGATGCAACCGATATTTTTAAATAAGTAAGCTGGTTATAACTAACCATATTGCTCCCGCTCCTAAATATTGTCCACTCGATAGGAAAACAGTTGTTAAATAATTTGGGACCGGTATTCGGAGGATTGCCGATATTGCTTTGACAATGATGTGGTCGAGGACTTTCTGTTCTGCAAACCTGTGCCACTTAGAACGACAGGTGAAGATTTATTTGCAATGCTAAATGATTTCTTCATTGCTAACAAGCTTGAGTGGTCCAGCTGTATTGGAATTTGTACGGACGGAGCTGCAGCAATGACAGGTCATAAAAGTGGGGTTGTTGCACGCGTACGAACTGTTTCTCCGAATATTATTTCCACACATTGCATGATTCATCTTGCTAGTAAGAATTTAAATGAATCCTTCGGTGAAGTGCTAAATACATGCATTAAACTAGTTAATTGGATAAAGTGCAGACCGTTGAATGGACGACTGTTTGCTGCACTGTGCGAAGAAAGCGGCTCAGATCATCGACATCTGCTGCTACACACAGAGGTTCGCTGGTTGTCACGCGGAAAGGTACTTCAACGTGTCTTCGAGCTTCGCAGTGAACTGGCATCATTTTTGATGGACAAAAACTCAGAGCTGGTGAAGTTTGTTTCAGATAATGTATGGCTTGCAAAATTGGCTTACCTGGCTGATATCTTTTGTCAACTTAATGCACTTAACACATCACTGCAAGGCAGAGATTCAAGCGTGTTGAAAACAACAGACAAGATAACTGCCTTCAAGAAAAAGTTGAGAATATGGAAGACACGAGTACAAAATAAAAGCTGTGATATGTTTGAACTGTTAACTGAATTTCTGAATGAAAACAATATGGCCATTGATAACTTGGCAACAGATATCTTTGACCATTTGTCGGCGATGGAAGAATACTTTGACAGGTACTTTCCAACAGATAACATTGCAGATTATGACTGGATCAGAAATCCATTCAGTTGTCAGCTTACCAACTTGACCGGGAAGGAAGAAGAACAGTTGGCTGAATTGTCTAGTGACAGAAGTCTCAAACTTACATTTCAAGAACAAACACTGACCGCGTTTTGGTGCAACGTTAGGAACGAGTATACGCTTTTAGCTGAGAGAGCATTGACTGTGCTGGTCCCATTTGCAACTACCTACCAGTGCGAAGCATCGTTCTCAGCATTAGCTGTGATAAAATCTAAGTTTAGATCACATCTCCAGGTGGAAGATGACATTCGAGTGTGTCTATCAAAAATCTCACCAAGGATAGACCTTCTCTGCCGACAAAAGCAAGCCCACACATCTCATTAGTTTCTATGAGTATTAGAGTCTAATGTAATTGTATTACATTTGAGCATATTAAATAATTAAAACGTTTACCACTGGTAGGGAGCCGTAAAATTAATAGTCTTACTCTCCATTATTGAATGAACAATGTTGTATTGTAGTTATGCAGTATGAGTATTAAGCATTAAATATTGTAGTTCTGCATTTTTTGTTTTTGCTAAGCAGGCTTTAGTCCTGTGACTGTCGTATGACACTGTATCATTGACTGTCAATAGTTAGTGTTGTTATGATATGACTACAAAGAATGATTTATTTTATAAAGTCGACTTCAGATAAAAGAAGTTTACACTTTATGCCTGTGGCTATGCTATTATAATTTGGGTTGACAAATCCGGCCGCATCAGGGGTCCGCGAATATTGTATGGCTTGTAAAGGGGTCCCAGGACTGAAAAAGTTTGAGAACCCCTGTTCTAATATACACAAAAGAATTATGAAAAAAAGAAAGAAAACTAAAAAGAACAGGCTAACTACTGTGAGATTTGTTATCTGTTATTGTTCTATGAGGTCAACAACTATGCGAAGATACTTCAAAGCCCTCGAGTTGTCACCGACACAAACTGCTTAAACGGGGTGGCGGTCGGATTTTGACGCGTTTTAAATCACAAGCTCCAGTCTCTGTCGGCAGAGGGCGCCAACGTGCCGTTCTCAGTCGTGATGTTTGGCGCCGCGCCGCTTTAGCCGTCTCTTTACCGCACCCTCATAACCCCCCCTCGCCTGTGCCGAATGACTGACACGGACCAAAGTTATCCCGGAATAAGGACAGCACGCATGTGCCGTCAACCCGGATGTAAAATTTACGCCCTTTCTCTTCCATTTTATTGCCTGTGCCATTAAAACACGATCTGTACATATTAGCAGACTTTGTAAGAAAAGCGATCGGCAGCAGAGCGGCACTGCTGGCTGACCCGGGTCAGTCCGGGCTGGGCGAACCCGACCGCTAATTCAGGTTGACACTGGAGTGGTATGAAGCGAATTTCGTCGTCTGGCAGCTCACTGCCCACCAGGACAAACAAAGCGAGCAACACAAACCCGTGAGTGACAGTCGGGGTGCCACGGCGATGTGTCTCGGGATAACTCGAGAGGTAATTCTAACGCTGCGCCGTCTTGTGTCTCTTGTCTTTTTTGTAGGCGTGGCTGCCTTGCTGTCCCCAATGTCCCCAGTCACTCACAAACTTTCTCACCCTCCTTTCGTTTCAGCCTTTATGCAACTGCCAAGGCTAGGTGACCCTGCAAATGGATTTCAGGGGTAAGAAGTATGAACGGGGCAGCAACTGGTCGGACCCGGAGGTGGTGGAGCTTCTGCAGCTTTGGGCGAACGACTCGGTGCAGATGGAACTGGAGAGCTGCCTGCGGAACCAGCACGTGTTTAATCGCATCGCTGAGGTGCTGCGAGAAAAGGGCATCCACCGCACCGGGGACCAGTGCCGGGAGAAGATCAAGAAGATGAAGCTCGAGTACCGGCGCATCAAAGACAACCAGAAGATCGTGCGGGGCGGGCGCGCATGGAAGTTTTACGAGGTGATGGACCGGGTGCTCACCAACCGCCCGTCGCTTTCTTACGGCTCCCTCGGGGGCAGTGTGATCGCCCAGCAAGTGCTGCAGGGCGCCGTGGGCATAGAGGGCTACCACCTGCACGCTCCACACCTCTCTGCCTTTGGCTCACCACCGTCTGGCGCCTTCATTTTTGGGCACCCCCCGAAAGCCGGCGAGATGACGGAGATCAAGTGCGAGGAAATTGACTCGGATGAGCCGGGCCTGACTCCCGAGCCGCCGCCCGAGCTCATGTACCACGTCGGCTCCGGAGACGAACCCGAGGGAGTCAGAGAGCTCGGGCTGGAGCAGCAGGACATGTCCGCAGCGGGAATGCGAGAGGACGGCTCAGCGGACGTCGGGATCTCACCCACAGGTAGGCGGGGCGAAGGGGAGGCTACGTAAATCTCCGACCAATAGAATTCGCTCCTCCGATGCCGAGGCGTTCATTCAAAGTACAGTATATGATAAGAGGATACAGAGATAAGACAGTGCAGTTTGAGGATTATACTCGGGTATACAGAAACGGGTTCAAGCGTCCGGAAAAAAGATCGAGAGGCATCAGCATTTCAACATTTACAGAAAGAGCGGATCATTTATCAGAACTTTCAGGTGAAACGCTGTCCGTTTGCTGGTCTCTTGAATGAATAACTGAAAGAAAGTTTCAAAAAGTTGCTGCCTTGCCCGCGTTGTGTGGGAAATTGGCTAATAGGGAAGATTTGATTTTAGAAATAGAGCGCAAATGATCAAGATTATACATGAATTACATAGTGCTTTATTTGTCATCGAAGAAGCTCTTTAAATGAATGAATAAATAAACAGATAGATGCATAAATTGATATATTTATATATATATCGTAGCGACGGACGGCACTGAAGTCCCAAGAGGCTCTGCGGCGCTACACTTAAGCTAAGACTGTTAATTATGATTTATTTTATGTTGGCTTTCAAACAGTAGTGCTTAATTTTGCTTTGTAGCATTTGGCAATGGGAGTGTTTTAGATAGATAGATACTTTATTAATCCCAAGGGGGAAGAGTCGCATAGTGTGGGGGAGTTTTAATTTTAGTGAAGTTTAAATTTCAATGGCGATTGAGTTTGCCTACCAATGCTGCCTGGTGTATGCACCCCGGACCAAAGGGGAGAGGCTTAATTTGAATATTGGCGTTTGTAGTGGTTGTGTGTATTACTTGAATGTACAAAACTACCACCATTATGGAAAGAGTAAAGACAAAGTGTTTTTCTGGATAAATCGAGTCTGCCTATTTGTCACAACTGAGAGGACGTGGTGGATGTTTGCAGACTGGTTGACCGACCACAAGCGTTACCTGATAGGTAACCATCCATATAATCAGATTGTGATTCAGACTTATAAATATATATATATTTATAAATATATATATATATATATATATAATATACTGCAATGTCTAAAAAAGAAGACAATTCAAAAAAGAAAGCAAAGTTCGGACTTGGCAGACCCATTCCCAGTGATGCGCTATACCAACGTATTGCTGCTGGTATGTTAGAGCCCCCCATTGTGTTTCTTGACACACTTCTGCTGAGTAATTCATTGGCTGAAAGTCCTCAGTGTTGCTGTGTCAGAGAGAGGATGTGCAGTGTTGTTCATAACGGCACTCAGTTTAGTTTTAATTCACTCCTTTACTATGACCTCCAGGGAGTCCTAAGTTTGTCCCCTTTAACTTAGCTTGTTGATTCGGTGGGCTTATCTTAAAGTGATGTTACCAACTCAGGACAGCACAGCGTAATAGAAGATGTGAAGGATGTCACGTCCCACGTTAAGGAAGACAAGTCTGCTCTGCCCTTTCTTATACAGTTCCTCTGTCACTGATACGGACCCCCTATTACTTGCTAGACTGCCCCACCTCTACTTCCACTCCTTGAAGAGTGACTGGACATAGAGGCTCTTTGGAGCACTGAAAGCCAATAACCAGTTCCTTAGTTTTGCTGGGGGCGGCACGGTAGGGCAGTGAGTAGCGCTGCTGCCTCGCAGTTGGGACACCTGGGGACTTGGGTTCGCTTCCCGGGTCCTCCCTGCGTGGAGTTTGCATGTTCTCCCCGTGTCTGCGTGGGTTTCCTCCGGGTGCTCCAGTTTCCTCCCACAGTCCAAAGACATGCAGATTAGGTGGATTGGCGATTCTAACTTGGCCCTAGTGTGTGCTTGGTGTGTGGGTGTGTTTGTGTGTGTCCTGCGGTGGGTTGGCACCCTGCCCGGGATTGGTTCCTGCCTTGTGCCCTGTGTTGGCTGGGATTGGCTCCAGCAGACCCCCGTGACCCTGTGTTCGGATTCAGCGGGTTGGAAGATGGATGGATGGATAGTTTTGCTGGGCATAATCGTAAGCGAGGTAAGGAGACTGCTAAAATATAGGAACTGAAGACATTGAAGAACAAACAAGTAGATTTAGAGTTCTTTGGAGAAAAAAAAATAAATGACAAAAGTGATCAAGAAATCAATTATAAATGTGTGGCAATTAATATAGCAATAAGATAGATTAATAATTCTTTATATTTATTTACTGCTTTTCTCACAACTCAAAGCACTTAGACAGAGGGGAGCCTCTTCAAGTCCCACTAATGTTTCGCACCCACCTGGATGATGTGACGGCAGCCGTTATTGTGCCAGTGCGCTCACCACACATTGGCTGTTAGGTGGTGAAGTGTTGAGAGAGAGAGAGCCAATCAGAGACAGGGGATGATTAGGGGGTCAGAATGACCAGACCGTGGTGGGCAATTTAGTCAGGACATCGGCATACACCCTACTCTTTATGAAGAATGACCAGGTATCTTTTATGACCACAGAGAGTCAGGGCCTCAGTGTTTATGGCACCATTTTTACAACATGATGTCCCCTTGCGATCGACATTCAGACCACCGGGTTATCGCCCCCTACTGGTCTCACCCACACCTCTCAAGCTTTTCCTAAATCGTCTCCTCTTATTCAAGTACTGGCCAGGCCTGAATACGCTTAGCTTCAGGGGGATGACCTGTTCTGACGTGCAGGTGGTATGGGCACATCTCCACTAGACCCCTAGATGTTGTGCAGAATTCTGTAATTTATCTTACTATCCGTCCATCCATCCATTTTCCAACCCGCTGAATCCGAACACAGGGTCACGGGGGTCTGCTGGAGCCAATCCCAGCCAACACTGGGCACAAGGCAATTTATCTCACTATTAGAATGTTATTAATAACCCTCAGCTTGGCCTTCTTTAGCAATTTCTTGTGGTCTAAAGTGCTGAAGTGGTGAGAGAGATAGCCAATCAGAGACAAGGGCTGATTAGGGGGCCTGAATGACCAGGTAGTGGTGGGCAATTTAGAAAGATAGAACTTTTATTTGTTGCCAGGAGGTGAAATTTGGCTTTTTTTCAGAAGCTCTTTAAATATGTAATAGTTAGAGAAGTAAATAAATATACACACACAGACACACTTTAGTATGAACACACACCAAAATGACTATAAAGCAAGAAAATTAAAAAGAGAAAACCTGTGATGTGGCAGTGCCAGTCCCCATGAGGCACTAATGCAGGTGTATTACTGTTGGCACGTAAGGAGCCCCCCAGTTGTGTTTCTTCACACACTTCGCTAAATAATTGGTTGGCTCCAAGTCCTCAGTGTTTTGTGTGTCACAGAGAGGATGTGCAGCATTGTGGCAGGGGTGTCAAAACCTAAAAGGGACCAGATTTCCATCCATCCATCCATTTTCCAACCTGCTGAATCCGAACACAGGGTCACGAAGGGTCTGCTGGAGCCAATCCCAGCCAACACAGGGCACAAGGCAGGAACCAATCCCGGGCAGGGTGCCAACCCACCGCAGGACACACACAAACACACTCACACACCAAGCACACACTAGGGCCAATTTAGAATCGCCAATCCACCTAACCTGCATGTCTTTGGACTGTGGGAGGAAACCGGAGCGCCCGGAGGAAACCCACGCAGATTTGATAATGTGAAAATAGCTGAGGGCAGACTATTTAAATATTTTTATATATATATATATATATATATATATATATATATATATATACTAGCTGTCCTCCGCGGCTTCATCCACGTAGTAGTGATGAAACAGGACAAACTTTAAACATCAATTAAAAAAAATGTAATCCTGGCCAAGTGGAAGGAAGGTACGGTCCAATATCAGATGTTGGCACTGTATCTGATCGTGTTCAGCTCTGACGGGAGAGCATCCCTCACGTGGGGAGAAACGCACATGGCCGTGATATCTCTGCCAATCAGCAGCAGCCCTCTAAAACACACGTAGCTCTGATCTCTCTCTCTCTCATAAACGTCAAATGTTATTCCTTAACAATCTTTAGATGATATGTCTCCTAAACAAACAGGTATCACTAGCTAAGCGGAGGTAAGGTGCACTCCAACATGTGGCGAGAGGCAGAGCAACTCGAATGGAGGCTGGCACATGAGTGAGGAGGGCCCTGCCCTCCTCCCCGCGGCTCGCTGCGTCTCTTTCGGATTTGCGCAGATAAATTGGTACTGCAAGCGAACTCTGATACTTAGCGCGATGACAGAAGTCGCAAAATCAACTGGAATGTTCAAGCAAATTATAGAAAAAAACACGATTTAAATCCGTTAAGGAGTTCTCTCGTGAAAAGTGGACAGACATACAGACAGACAGATGTTGGATTTTATATATTGTAATAAAAAAATTCTGCCATCTCAGAGAGACACTTTCATGTCCTGCGAGACGAGACTTTGTGCCAAGAGATTTAACCGTGGCCGGGGTCGGAAATAAAAGACAAAAAAAGAGTAGATGACAAAGTAGAACGGCGTAAAGAATTCAAAAATGCTGGCGCGATACACATCCAGAGCAGGTTAGAGATAATAAAAGTACTAAAATTCGAAAGTCGCAAAAAAATGATAGTAAAGATCGCATTATTGTAAACAAACAGAAATTATTATTCAGTGATATAACAAAACAGGGAAAAGAGATCGAATATATTGTTCAGATTTAAACTTTAAGCTGGAGATTTGTAGATCGTCTAATTCATGTTGCCATCAGGGAAAGTAGTGTTTCTTCCCAACCAGTAACCCCGCGATTCTCGAAAGAATCGCAAATCCAAGAATGGTAATCACTTTCTGTTCCCTCCGATATTTGGAGGGATGAAATATCATGGAGGGTGGGTGCGTCCACTTCACTCCACAGCAGTGCCACTCACAGTATGGCGGCGATGTTGACGTACGATTCTGCTATTCATGAGGCGTGTTTCAGAATTGCGTTGTAGGCGCCTTCGTGTATTGTTTTTATCCATGCTGTCTCGTTTTGGCAGCGGTGGTAGTGTGAACAACTTGCCTGTTGCCTCTGGCATCTGTGCATATATACTGTACAACCTGGTGTGCGCGCTGTACCTCAGGCTTAGTTTACAGGTTGTAGCCATACGGGCTCGTTTTTGTATTACTATTCGTTGAGCTCTTTCTTTTTGGAGCCGTGACTCCTTTGCCTGTGCTGTTGCAGAAGCGCGTTGTGGGCGCCATCGTTCATTGTGTCTATCCATACGGGCTCGTTTTTGTATTTCTGTTAGTTGAGCTCTTTCATTGTGGAGCCGTGACTTCTTTGCGTCTGGTGTTTTTGAAGCGCGTTGTAGGAGCCTCCGTTTATTGTTTTTATCTATGCGGTCTCGTCTTTGTTGTTCTGTGGCTGTGTCGTTAGGTAGACGTCGTTTACTGTTAGGAATCATACTTCAACTTACTTTTAATACTGAATTACCATCATGTGATCCAAATATGCCACACTGACTGCTGGCACAGTGGATTAGAGCAAGTTTAGTTTACAGGTTGTGTTGTTTGGATGCCACCTACTGACTCTGAGAAGCCGCTGGGTTTGACCCTGGGGCGCCGTGGCGCTGTGCGCATGCGCCTCGGTGCGTCCACCGTCCGTGCATAAATTAAACTGTCGTTTAGTAATATAGATGAAGAGGCGTATCCGTGAGAATTAAAAGATTTGTTGTTTGGTGAAAGTGAAATCCCGCAAGAGAAAATTTCAAGCCCCGTGAGACAAGACTTTATGCAAAGAGATTTGGAAAAGTCCTGCCCACATCTAAAACATTTACAACCACGTACAAGGTTTAATCATTTCTCACTTGTGTGAATGCTATTGTCGGACACAGTTCATGTAGAGAGAAAGAAATGAAATTCACTCATATGGCGCGTTATCACGATGTAACTCCAAACACGGGACCAAAATTCAATGCGATATTGATGAAAAGGTAAAAGCGAAAAGAGATCGAATATATGGACATAGGTGATATGACAGAGGTATGTAGATATTGTTTGGATTTAAACTTTAAGTCAGAGACTTGTAGATCATCTAATTCATGTTGCCATCAGGGAAAAGTAGTGTTGCCTCCCAATGAAGAGGCGTATCCACGAGAATTAAAAGATTTGTTGTTTGGTGAAAATGAAATCCACATACGTGAGCGACAGAGATGTGAAGTTGCTGGCGCGTAGCGCAGGTGGGCTGGTGTGTGTAGATATATATAGATAGATAGATATAGATATGTATATATTTAGAAATTGTCACACTTGGGTCACAGATTTGCACAGAAACAAAGGAGATTGTAGAGACAGGAACTATATTCAAACACTTCAAACAAACATATGTCTCTTTCAAAAGTAAGACAGAGCTGACAGTTCTATCTCTCAATTAAAAGAATGCAAAAACATCTTCCTCATCATAGTGGTGCACGTCAGGAGCGGGACCCCCAAACAGGAGCAGAGGATGTCAGAAGGAGGAGAGAGACACAAAGCAAAGAGCCAAAAAGGACAGGTGCTGTTCAGGCTTTTAAATATGCGAAGTGTCGCAAAGATGAAGTCCCTTTACACTGTGCCACAGCATGTAGTTTGTTTATTTGACAGCCTGTAGATCGGAGTCCCGATCTGATTATGTCCGTGGTTTGATCCCCGCAAGGGGAGCAGTAGAGTGTGTACGCCTGATGAGCCCAAAATAAGGGCGAAACACGTGTCGCATACTCTTTGCATTATTTGACAGTAAACTATGCAACATTCCATAGTCTGCTTCTCACAACTGAAGAGGGCCCCGTGGTGGATGTTTGCCGAATGGCAGACCAACCACAAGCGTTACCTGGTAGGTAACCACCCATACGATCAGGTCGGGACTCAGACTACGAATGCAATGAATCTATCTATCTATCTATCTATCTATCTATCTATCTATCTATCTATCTATCTATCTATCTATCTATCTATCTATCTATCTATCTATCTATCTATCTATCTATCTATCTATCTATCAATCAATCAATCAATCAATCAATCAATCAATCAATCAATCAATCAATCAATCAAATCAATCAATCAATCAATCAATCAATCAATCAATCAATCAATCAATCAATCAATCAATCAATCAATCAATCAATCAATCAATCAATCAATCAATCAATCCAATCAATCTATCTATCATACGTAATTTCCGTTTCAAACGTGAAAAGAATTTTATATATACATATATACAGGTAAAATTCTGTTACAACGAACTTCCAGGGACCTAAAAAATATTTCTTTGTAATGAAAATTTCGTTATAATGAGATTCTTGCGTCCAAGCGTTTGCAATCATTTCAATAGCTTCTTTCGCATTAATTTTAATCTTCTCCTGTCTATAAGTTATGCTGACAGCATTTTCTTGCGGTGATACACTTTCAGGGTGCGAATGATGCCCAAATCCAATGGCTGAAGCACTGCTGTGCAATTGGGTGGGAGGAATTCAACGCGAACATTAGGGAAGCGTGTTGTGGGCAGAACAGTTATCAATCAGAAGCCGAATCATCCTTTTCTTCTTCTTCATATTGTGAGGTTTCTGAACTCTTTTGAGATCCCCCCCACCCAATGGGAACGTCATGCTGAAGTGCGTCCCGAAGAGCAATTGCCGCGTCTGTGAAAGGTTGTTTGTCCGTTGCCGGGGCAACAGCAGACACACAGCAGTGCAGTGAGGTGCCACAGAAGCAAATCCGGTGTGGCGGAAGTACTGAGGTCCAACACTCCCAAGGCATTGGGGCGCCCCCTGGTGGTGACCACGGGCCCCTACAGGGATGAGCTTCCAAGTTCTGTACCCATGGTCCCCACAGCTACCAGGGAGGATGCTCCCTCGTGTTCCGGAGGATCCACAAGCCCTCCTCCGGTCCTCCTGGGCGTCCCGGCCGTGCATGAACGCCCGCCAGGCACCACAATATATAATATATATATATATGTATATAGAAATGCAAATCCACTGCATTCAATGCATTTTATTTTTAGGTCTGTTCTCAGGTCGTATTCAACTTAGCAGAAGTGTCAGCAGAAGCCGAGTGTAAAGGTCAAAGGCTATGAGTTATCAATGAGTGCGCTTAGATGGCACCCACAGAATCGAGATAAGGCAGGTAACTTGGTTCCTAAGACGTGTGCACAAGTATCACTTTTCACGCTGACTGGGATTTATGTAGCGGAAGTGTGTGGAAGTTGGCTTACGCACAGTTTTGTGCAACTGAATTTTTTTGTGTGTACGCACATTTCCACTTTTGTCCATCCGCCTGGTTTTAGTGTGAATTCTACACACAGCATTATGCATGAAGCCCCTGGTGATGGCTCATGCAAAAACAAGATGCATCATTGTGTATCTGAGCTTTTTTGTCACAAGGATTATATTAGCATCTTACAACATTTATGATACAATTGGTTCCTTTTCTTTTGTTTTTTTAGTTGGAGGACAGGCAGGTCAAGTGACTTGCTGAGGGTCACACAGTGTTGTCAGTACTGGGATTTGAACCCACAACCTTAAGAGTTTGATGTCCAAAGCCTTGACCACTACACCACACTGCCTCCCAAACAAACAGAATTAAATAAAAACGAAGTGACTGAAACCCAAACAAGATTAAAAAATCACAGTGAGAATTCAGGCAAGACATCAAAAACGAGGTAAGACATGAAAATGAATCTCATAGAGAATGCCGTAAGGGTTTGGAAGGATTTATCCGCAGATTGCATAAAGCTCAATGACCTTTTATCCCGTCTGCTGGTGGATTCGAGGTCACGACCCCCCGGGACCACGCCCCAAGAAACACAGTGCACAACCCTAACAACAGTATGCAAAATGGCTTCCACTATAGGAAAACGCTATGAGACCCTAAAATTCAACCCTGATCATCCTGACACTGGCATTCCTAAAGTTCAGTTCTGAGCTTAAAAAATTCAGAAGTGAGCGTCAGTAGGCTTTGTGCCTTAGGAATCAAGTTACCCAAACTATTGTAGCACATTTCAGTAATTATTTACCACTCTGATGCTGATCTTTCTGGTCATAAAATAGATCATTACGATAGCAATTGACTAGAAGAATTCATAATTAATTGCAGAATTACGGTATTTAAGGGTCCCTCTAGAGTGCCTCCTTCTCTTGTACGATTTGGCTCAAAAACTAATCAGCAGTCACAAGGCATCATGGGGCACTGTGAAAAAATTTGGCGAATAAGGTCACCGGCAAACCCGACACATTCACTGTGAAACACACTAAGGCGAATTTCGCAGATTAACTCTAGTCATCGGTGAAATGTTAAAAATTATTAACAACAAAACACAATTTCAGCAGTTTAAATTACAATTAAAAATATAATCCTTGTGACTAAAAGCTCAGATGCACAACAATGTATCTTGTTTTTGCATGAGCCATCAGCAGGTCTTGACTGCCATGATGTTACAGAGCTGGACTTCTAATAAATGTTATTCTTGCTGTTTCCCCTTCCAGGTTTTAGTGATAGGAATGTGGCATGCTCATCGGGGGCAGGACCTGCAGGTGGCACAGGTGCCCCACTAGGCTCATCCCTAGGAACGATCCCACGACTTCGCAAGCGGCGGAAAGCAGGCCGGCCGAGGGAGAGTCTGGACGAAGCTCTAGTGCGCTTCCTCAGCTCGCAGCGGGCAGCCGAAGAGCGTTTCTTGGCTTTGGAAGAGTGTCGCCTTCAACGGGAGGCGGAGGCCGAGGAGCGGCGGGCCCAGCTGGATCAGCGGCGGGCTGAGATGGAACGGCAGCATGAATTCCGCATGTTCAGTGTCTTTGCTCACATGGTGAGTGCACTCCGGCCCGACTCGAGCTCCGTGTCGTCCCCTCACTTTGGTCGAGCCAGGAGGGAGGAAGAGGACATTGGGGGACACAGCTGGGCTGGAGCTGATACCCAGAAGCCGAGTCCATACTTGTCGAGACGTGGAAACCTGCTCCGTGACTATGAAGACATTCTTCAGGAGGGCTTCGTCATGTATAGCAAAGACAAGCACGATGAGGACAAGAACCCCACCGTAAGTGAATCAAGTGCCACCTTAGATAATGTGTTTATGAACATACCAGCTTTTGGCATTTGGTGATAATTATCTGAGGGTTTTAGCCTAATGGTAGCCTCTTGGTGGGTAAGGAGGTGGGCTGTAATCTGTAGGTGTGATGGTTCTATCCTGCCATTAACTCAATCTGTGCCCCTGAAGCCACGGTCAAATCATGGGTCCAGCAGGAGAAACATGGAAACAATTATGGTAGCTACTTGGCTAAACAGTGCATTCAGAAAGGGTTCAGATGCCTTCACGTTCTGCACACGTTATTGTGTTATGCATTTCATTTTAAGCTGATAACATTCACCATTTTTGCCCATCGATCTACACTGAATACCCCATAATGGCAAAGCAAAAACACGTTTTTAAAAAGGTTCAGAAGTCTATTCAAAATCAGAAACTGAAGCCTCTCATGCCTTGGAAGTATTCAGACCCTTTATTCCCAGGGTCCACAACTCCGGTCCTGGAGGGCTGCAGTGGGATAAACTGCCTGCAAATTGTGTAGAGACTCAAATCAAGAAGACCTGAACTTGGAATTGCTGCCAAAGAGCCTTCTACAAAAATATGGAATAAAGCAGGGGGTCCCCAACTCCATCCTGGAGGGCCTCGGTAGCTGCAGGTTCTCATTCTAACCCTTTTCTTAATTAGTGACCTGTTTTTGCTGCTAATTAACTTCTTTTGAATTAATTTTAATTGACTTATTTTTGAAGATTTGTTTCTATGAATTGCTTCATTTCTTTCCTTAAATGGCACCCAAACAGAAATGAAATGGGAAGTGAGGGAGCCAACAGAAGACCAACTAAGTCAGAGCCTCAAACTCCAACCAGTTGCTTAATTAGGCGCCGATTCTTGTTGTTAATTAAACTCGTTCTTTAATTCCATGGCTTGTTGCTGCTCTTGATGTTCTCTTTTCTAAGTGCACTATTGAAATGTTTAGGTGACATAAGCAGATGAACATTCCTGAGACCTTCACCTTTTTTATTTTCAGATATTGTATGATAGACACAGTTTGCTGCTCATGTTTTGGCTTATTTTGTGTCTCATGATTGTTTGGCTGCTAATTAAGGAAAAAGAAACAAGGGGTCTGAGTCTTCAAGAGCAAGTCACTTAAAATGAATGCAAAAGGAGTTAATTAGGAGCAAAAACAGATCACTAATTAAGAAAAGGGTTAGAATGAAAACCTATAGCCACTGGTGCCCTCCAGGACCAGAGTTGGGGACTCCCTGTTTTATTCCATATTTTGTAGAAGCCTCTTTGGAAGCAATTCCAAGTTCAGGTCATCTTGATTTAGTCTGTACAAGCTTTGCAGGCAGTTTATCCTTTATTAATCATCCATCCATCCATCCATCCATCCATCCATCCATCCATCCATCCATCCCATTGTTCCTGGCAGATCTTCTCAAACTCCATTAGACTGAATAGGAAGTGTCTGTAAACTGCCACCTTCAGGTCTGTCCATACGTGTTCTCTGGGGTCTTAGTGGGGGGCTTTGGCTGGGCCACTCAAGGACAGTCCGAGTCTTGTCCTGAAACTGCTTCAGCCTTGTCTTGGCTCTGTGCTTTGGGTCATTGTCAGTGCTTGGAAGGTGAACCATCACTCCAGTCTGAGTTGGTGTGCACTCTTGCACAGGTTTTCTTCAAGGTCCTCTGTAATTGTCCACGTTCATCCTTCCTTCAGTTCTGACCAGTCTACCTGTCCCTACACCAACGTTGTATGATGCCTTCACCACTATACTCCACCATAGGGGTGGTATTAGGCAGGTGATGAGCAGTGCCTGGTCTTCACCAGATGTAGCACTTGTGAGTTCTGCACAAAGAGTTCAATTTTTGTCTCATCAGACTAGAGGATCTTTTTTCCCTCAAGCTCTCAGAGTTCTGTAGTGAGGTGACTTTTACTCCAGAGTGGCTTCTGTCTGGCTGCTGTACCATAAACACCTGATTGATGGAGTGCCTAGCTGAGATGGTCCTCCTTCTGACAGGTTCTCCAAACTCAGCAGAGACTTCTGAAGCACTGCTGCAGTGACCATTGGGTACCTAATCACATTAGAACACTCTACACGAGAACAGGCCATTCAGCCCAACAAAGCTCGCCAGACCTATCCACTTAA
This sequence comes from Erpetoichthys calabaricus, assembly GCF_900747795.2. NCBI lineage: Eukaryota > Metazoa > Chordata > Cladistia > Polypteriformes > Polypteridae > Erpetoichthys > Erpetoichthys calabaricus. The sequence goes on along the minus strand of NC_041395.2, from coordinate 19,518,001 downwards.
TTCTTCCAAAATAACATCAAGTCGAGTTTTGAAAGTCCCTAAAGTCTTACTGTCTACCACACTACTTGGTCGCTTATTCCAAGTGTCTATCGTTCTTTGTGTAAAGAAAAACTTCCTAATGTTTGTGCAAAATTTACTCTTAACAAGTTTCCAACTGTGTCCCCGTGTTCTTGAGGAACTCATTTTAAAGTCACCGTCTCGATCCACTGGACTAATTCCCTTCATCATTTTAAACACTTCAGTCAGGTCTCCTCTTAATCTTCTTTTGCTTAAACTGTAAAGGCTCAGCTCTTTTAATCTTTCCTCATAACTCATCCCCTGTAGCCCTGAAATCAGCCTAGTCACTCTTCTCTGGACCTTCTCTAGTGCTGTTATGTCCTTTTTGTAGCCTGGAGACCCAAACTGCACCCAGGACTCCAGATGATGCCTCACCAGTGTGTTATAAAGCACCTTGAGCAGAACCTCCTGTGACTTGTACTCCACACATCAAGGCGCTATATAACCTGACATTCTGTTAGTCTTCTTAATGGCTTCTGAACACTGTCTGGAAGTCGATAGCTTAGAGTCCACTACGACTCCTAAATCCTTCTCATAAGATGTACTCTCGATTGCGTATTCAAACCTCACATTTTTACTTCCTATGTGTAGTTGTTTACATTTACTGACATTAAATTTCATCTGCCACAAATCTGCCTAGTCTCTCTGCTGTCCACGTCCTTCTGTGATAATATAATGGATACCAAATTATCATGTAATCCACCTATCTTGGTATCATCCGCAAACTTAACCAGCTTGTACCACTCTTAACATCAGCCAATTCTGATGAGTTCCTCACACCATCACCTATCTACTTACCACACCCTGAACTCCTACTTCTTTTTGTTTGATGCCCACCCTCTCATGTGGCACCTTATAAAATGCTTTCTGAAAATCCAGATAAATCACATCATCTGCTCCACTCTGATTGTATCCTTTTGTTGCCTCCTCATAGAATTCCAGCATGTTAGTAAAACACGACCTCCCTCTTCTGAGCCCATGCTGACTGCTCAGTTAAACTCCTGTACTTGCCAGGTGTTGCTCAATCTTATCCTTAATAATTCCTTCCATTAATTTTCCTGTGATGCATGTTACATCACAGCTACTTGGCTACAGCTACAGCTACAGCTACTTGGATCTGCCCTGTCACCCTTTTTATATAATGGGATGATATTTGTCATTTTCCAGTTTTTCAGAATCTCTCCAGTGCGTTCCCTGGCTAAGGCCCTTCTTGCTCAGTTAACCAGTTTACCCAGATGGCCAACTCTAGGAAGAGGCCTGGTGGTACTTGCACAAATTACTGAGGCCACTGTGCTCCGGGGGAACACTCAGAGCTTTATAAATGGCACTGTCCCCTTCCCGTGATCTCTGCCTCACTACAATTTGATTGCAGAGGTCTACAGAGAGTTCTTTGGACTTCATGGTTTGGGTTTTGTCCTGTCATGCAGTATGAATTGTGAACCCTCTCTACACAGCTACACACGTACCTTACTTAATGATGTCTAATCAGTTCAGTTGGCCACAGATGGACTCCATGGATGCATCTCAAAATGTAATTAAATCATACCGGACGGGCCTGAGCACAATGTGGAGTGCCACAGCAAAGGGCCTGAATTTTTTTTTTTTGATTTTTAATAAATTTGCAAACCGTTCGGAAAACATGTCCGCATGGCTTACTGAGTAAAGAGTAGTGGGCAAAAATGGCAAATTTAAAAATTAAACTTATGAGACAATAAAATGTGCAGAAAGTGAAAGAGTTGGAACACTTTTTGAATCCACTGTAACTATCCACATATTAATCTTTTGCAATGCTTCATCTTTCATATATTTCTTTCTGTGATCTGGTGTCTTTCATATCTACTGATTTCCTTTCTGAAATGATCTGTTCCCTATGCCATTATTGGTTATTGCGTGTAGACTGACATGCAAAAATCGCAAATGTATCCATTTAAATTAAATCTACAACACAATAAAGTGGGCGGTAAGAGGGTCTCAATACCATCTGAATGCACAGTTTATAATGGTGTTTAAATAAAATTGGGAGCCTGTCTCTCATACTCAGATATGGGGATGGATATTTGAGGAGTAAACCGCAGGACAATGATTATATTTTTATATTATGTACATTAAAGAACCATTAACAACAAATCAAATCAAATTAATAATATATAGAACACTTATTATAAAAGTAAAGTTGAATCAATCAGACTCTGCAGCTGCATGAATAAAAGGTAAACTACCATTTCCAGTTAGCGTAAATAGCTTAAAAGTTGATAGAAATCTACGTTTTGTACCTAATGCTTGCATTCAAAATTTGGTTGACCTACGTGAAACCATACTCAAGTTACATATACATACAGTCAGACACACAGACATAATTCCAAAAATGGTATTTTCGGACTCGGGGAGGTATAAAACGTCGACATTCATTAAAATCTTGGAATGGAATTTTTCGAGGATTCCAATACTTTCCCCATACTTCTTATTCGAGAAAATCAGGGAGGTCTAAAACGTTGAGATTCATCAATATCTCGACATCAAACTTTTGGGCGATTCCAATACTTTCCCTATACTTCGCATATACAAGAAAGTCAGGGAGATCTAAAACGTCAAGATTCATCAAAATCTCTACATCGAATTTTTGGAGGATTCCAATACTTTCCCCATACTTTGTATTTGAGAAAGTCAGTGAGGTCTAAAATGTTGAGATTTATCAAAATTTTGACATTGAATGTTTGGATGTTTACAATACTTTCCCTATACTTTGTATATGAGAAAGTCGGGGAGGTCTAAAACGTTGAGATTCATCAAAATCTCGACATCGAATTTTAGGACGATTACAATACTTTCCTTGTACTTTGTATACGAGAAAGTAAAAAGAGCTGCAACACGACCACACAAAGTTTGACATTTATTTGAAGGCTTGTACATTTTGTAACAAATCTGAGATGTAGTCAGTAGTCTAAAACAAACATGTCATTCTAGCCATCATATCCTGTCTCTCAGTTTACCGTACATTAAACAGATTTATAGGTAATGGCTCTGTAACTACTTGCTCTCATAACTGGACGTGTTACTGGCTTTTTTTTCCCTGCCCTTAAGTTTCATTATACTGTTCTAATAATACAACACATGATATGTACATCTGGCATATGGCCGACCTTTGGTGAAAAACACATGCTTGTCCCGGAGGTGGATTCTTTGAACTGATGAGATTTAGTTCACCATCTAGCAGATTTGGAGATTCATTTTTTTTCGTACAGATGTTTCTAAAATCTCATCTCATGCTTTTTAATGCAGTTATCCCTTGCGACTCGCAGGGGTCCGCGAATGTGAAAATCCATGAATATGTTTTGGGTCCATGATTACTGTGTATTCAAATTTATTTCATTAAAAAAGATGGAAAAAGTTATGAGAATATGAAATAGAATTATCACCGTGTAAGCCAGTCACGTGACAAAGCGGTGTGGCGTCCCCCAGACAGAGTGCATAATTCAACAGTTCTGAACTGTAACTTCTTACAAAATGTAACTTACTATAACAGATTAGTGTTTATATTTATGGTAGTAAAGAACAAAAATGATTGCTATTACAGATAAAAAAGAAAATGAGGAAAACGATAAAACACTCACAACACGCTCCAGTTCTGCCGATGATGGTGGTGTAGTCCTGAAATTAAATCCCCTGTGAACAGCCTACTGAAAGTCGTGTAAGGTTTTGTCTTACCGTGATGCCCAGTGGATGTGAACATTTGTAATTTTCTCCCAGATGAAGATGTCTCCCAACCCAGACAAAATCACTCGAACAAATGGACACAGGGCCAGATCATAAAGCTGGAGAAAACCGTAATCCAGTTGACCAGTAACAAAAATACACCACTGCCCGAGTTCCTGCCGGCTTCTTGTTACTCACTTTTAAAACTAGTGCCTTCATCTTGTTTCATCCATTGAAGCTATTCAATGAGACAGTACTCCCGGGGTTACTGGGATTTGTAGTCCATTTAAGTAGTTGTGCTAAAGCGTCTTCTTGCAATTTTCTGTAATTGGTCACAAAACTCGCAAAATGATTTCCATTTAATTATTGATGACAAATCCTACCTGTATACTAATTTCCGGGATTTAAATAAGGCAATGATTATTGTGAAATAATAATATTCTTTTGTGAAATAATCCAATGCTTTTGTGAAATAATGCAATGATTATTGTCAAATAATATAATTCTTTTGTGAAATAATGCAATCATTGTTATAAAATACATTTTTTTTGGGTGGCAGGAATTAGTTTCCATATCAGAGACCTCAATAATATGAACATTTATTATTTATGAAAATTTAAGAGTTTTACTTGGAAAGCTGTTTGAGTAAATCATTTTTTAACAAGTTGACTGCCAAACTAAAAACAAGTACATTTCTTCCTGACACCAATATAAAATGATGGTATTATTTTAATATACTATTTAAATGCATTTTGTTATTGAGCAAAACTTTCTATAAAAATGTTTTTTCTAAGAGAAACAAAACTCTTATTTGAATTACCTCATAGTTGGCACAAGCAGTAAAAAATTCCCTGTGCACGCCAACTGCTCGATAACTCGATTGAGCCTAACGCATCAGATCTCGTAAAACCGCATGTTGCAGTTTCCATTTGAACTGCGTCGTGGTGCGACTCAAATCATTGAGAGATATACAGGTTCTGCATCTATGGATTATTTTTGTGACAAATAAGTGTTATCCAAAATATTGCTAATGTGAAAAACTAACTGAAAGTGAAATATTCTGTGCTGTGACGCCAAGCTGATTTTTCCATTCTTAATTTAGACCCCCAGTATCCTCTCTTTATACGTGTTAGCCCACTAACGTGTTCATGTTTGGTGCCAGAGCCCTGAAGACGGTTAACGAGATAACTCGTAGGTGCTGTCCGTCTATAGAGGTCCCACTACGAGTTAGCAGTCATCAAGTTAATTAGAGGGCTGGGGGTCAGTTTTGTTCTTACTGAGTGTCAAAAGGTTTTCCAGTTTCTCTCTCTTCGGTGCTCTTCGTTATTGGTGATTTTTTGTTTTTAATGAAGAAGTAGTGAGGCATGTAGACCCTCGGCGGCTACTTATGTTTTAGCACTGAAGTATAAGGTGAGATCAAGCACGGGTAAAACGCGCGCCGAAAGAAATCTCTCAGTCCAAAAGCTTGTTTTAAAAATATTTAGTGAAAGTTAAAAGCAAATAATCCACACAAGAATAAAAGAAAAAATGTAGTTACACACGTAGAATAAAAGGCAAAAAAAATGAAAAAATGTATCTTCTCTAAACTTAGCTTTTCTTGCGAAACTTTAGTTATTTCTGTAGTAATAATGATAATTCATTACATTTATATAGCGCTTTTCTCAGTACTCAAAGCGCTATCCACACAGGGTGGAACCGAGAAGTGAACCCACAATCTTCTTACTGCAAAGCAGCAGGACTATCACTGCGCCACCTGTGTAGACAAAAGTGTGTACTTAAAAGTCCTTTACTTCTTCTACTATACTTAAAGATTTTTAGTTTCTTCTTCTGTACACTATACGCGTACGGCTCAACACTTAAATAAGTGTTATTTTCTGACATGTTACTTCACACATTCAGAAGGCCTGTAGCCCCTCAGGCACGGGCACAGTTTAAAACCTTGTGCCCTCTACACCTTACACATGGCAAGGCTTGTCACTAACTGAAGAATAATGTTTAGTCAAAGCTATTAGAAATGGCAAGAATATACCAATTCAATTCTACTTATGGGGGTTATAGGAACCACCCATAGATTATGCATTGTCATCTAGTAAAACATTTATGAATCTTATAATACTAGAAAATGGTTCTTACAATAAGCTTTCGATTTCTAGCCCCGGTAGTTGGTGAGTAATCGTGTGATAGTCTGGCAGACCTTACCATTTAATTATATGTGATTGGTCTCAAAAATGATTAAATGACAAACATTGATCACAAATCATCACAATTACTCATCACAAATATTTTCTTTTTCTGTGAAAACCTAACCTTTGGCATTCTTTTCAGGGAAACATGTTGATTTCTTATTGTGTAGCCCACTTAGCTTGTTGATAGCTAGAGCTGCAACTCTTAAGTAGAAAACAAAAAAGATCGAGCAGCCTTAGTCCGGGTGGAGTTTGCCTGTTCACCAACAACCCAAAGGCATGCAGCTTATGATGACTGGTCCCTCTAAATCTACCCCGTGTCTGTGTGTGTCTGTGTGTGTGTGTGTATTGAGCAGATGGTCCACCACCAAGTACTGGTTCCTGCTGGGGTAAGTGAAGGCCCACCGTGGTTCTGTACTGGGACGATTAGGTTCAGCAAGTTGAAATCCTCCGATGCCTGTCTGTGATTTTATGGAGCTCATGTGTGTGACTTACTTAACCTACCTTTACTCTTTTTTTTCTCTTTTAGGGTATTATTAACTTGGGAACCAGTGAGAACAAGCTGTGCTTTGACCTGCTGTCTAAACGGGTGAGGTGGAAGGCCCTGCCTATAAAAATGTCTGTCCAAAGTACATTTTGAACAAGTTGTTCCTTGAATTCCCTAAGAATATTTAAGTCTGAGCAGTCAGTGCTGCAGTGTGGTCCGTCAAACTCCTTTGTGACCGCATTCACCATTGGCAGACATGATTACTGTTTCTAAATATATTTTTGTTTGAAAATAGTCATTTTAATAACAATTTTCAAAGGGCTGTGGTCGGCTGGTGCCCTGCCCGGGGTTTGTTTCCTACCTTGCGCCCTGTGCTGGCTGGGATTGGCTCCAGCAGACCCCCATGACCCTGTAGTTAGGATAGAGCGGGTTGTATAATGGATGGATGGATGGATTTTCAAAGGGATTTTTTTTCCTAAGCCCTGTTAAAACTGTACCCGGGGAAAAGACCCCGCGAAAGGCTGCAGAGGTAGAATTTGAAAATCTGTGTTAGCAGAAGGAATGATTTGCACACTAACTTGGACAGGCTGGACACACTCTCACTGTGTGGTATACCCACACACACACACAGATGCACCTTTTTGGTGGGTGGTCATTCCTTGTACCCCAAGGTGAAGTCTCCACCAGACATTCCATGGTTAACAGTAACAAAAACTGCAGATGCCTTCCCACTGGTACAGACAGGACCCTTGCGGCCTAATCAAGATTTCAGGTCACCTTGCTACCTTTGAAGGAATACTCCACTCAACAGTGATGTACAGTATTTTTATATTTTACTTATTCCATGGAGTTTGTCGTTATGGCTAAGAGAAATGTTATGTCCATTCTCCGTTTAAACGTGAGATTAACTTTTTTAGGACGCATGTCGACTAAAGTTGACATCCAGAGGCAGAGGACGATAAAAGCTTTACATTTCAGTTAAACTCACTGTTACGTGATAGGTAGACCCTGACGTTGATGCCTTGCGTGTGCAGGAGCTGCGTAAACGACGTCTAGAATGGGCGAGAGAGTGAAGTGACTGCACAAAGCAAATTCCCTGTGCACGTTATTTAGTTATGTATTTATTGTGCATTATTGGTCAATCAGACTCTGACTTATCAAACTCCGATTCTGATGCAAGTGATCTGGAGATCAAAAGAATGAAAGTCTGGTACCTGCTGATCAGTCCCAAGATGACACACCAATGGCAATGCTCACCTAGGAGGACCACAGTGACATTGATCTGTGGGGGACAAACTGGCAGTGGGACTTCACCACACAACGCGGTGTGCTAGCGGGCATTACGCATTACCAGCCATTGCAAGCCTATGACTGATGAGCCACACAGGTATGTTATAAGTATGTGAACTTACATACTGTAGGGGCTCGTGGAGCATAAAACAGAGTGACCTTTGTCATAAAGAAGAGGTTTATGTTGATTTATGTGTGACACCACTGCTTTGTTTGCTTTCTAGAAAACTGGGACAAAAGGAACAAAAACAAAATGATTAGCCCTAAAAAAGTTAAACAACAACTCTGAAAGAACGGGCGCCTATGGTCACCAGAACTGGACAATTGCAAACAATATCCAAAACATCTGTGACACAAATCTCAGGTTAATCGTGTCACATAGTCCACATGTCAAGACATCAAGTTGTATGCTCACAAGGTGCAAAGCGCAGGTAATTTATGCTGAAATATTGTTAATCTAGTGAAGGACGTGGACCTACAGTCCTAAAACAAAGTGCAAATAAATATTGAGTTAAAGATAGGGAGCCTTTGATACTTGTTATGTTTTTTTAAATCGTTTTAAGGAGTTTTAACATATTTTATTACTTCTGGTGGTACAAGCTGAACTTCTGTATTTTGGCATCACATTCTTTACTTTTCACCCTTAAAAAAATATAGCTTGACACTAATCACATCGCTGATGTACGTTTGCTAAGTAGTGGCATTCAAAGAAACATCAATCTAAGGATGTAAAGGTAATGCTTTCATATAGTCTGAAGTTGCGACTGTTTTGACGATCTTCTGGATTGTCACCATGCACTTCTGTTTCTTTCTCATTCTTGCCTTCTGTATCCTGGACATTGACTTTTACTCCCATGATCCACCATGTTTGTCTGTTGCTCAGTCAGTCCGTATTCAGGATTACTTCTTGCTTGTCTGTGTTTTTCAACATCTTGTCTTCTTTGTCACTTAATTGCCTTCTGTGATGTGCTAGATGGTAAGCAGATGTTGCTACTCTCTTCCTTTTTTTCTGGCATTATGGTGGTTATAACTTGGTTTTTTAATCACTTTGCTGTAAACACATGGCCACAGGTCACATTACCGTCCTTTATTTACATATAATAAAGTTTGATGATCAATGATCAGTAAAAATGATAAACTTATCTATGAATCCTGGGGGATTATCATTAGATGGTTTGTGGGGACCATGATTTAATTCCCGTAAACTTTTCTAAGCACCAGTAAAGTGGCTACTACTTAAAATTTTTTGAAATTCCACAACATATCCACACCATATTCAGGCGTACTTCTTGCTTGTCTATGTGCTTCAGAGTCTTGTCTTCATATCCTTTATCGTTCTTTGCCACGTAACGGGCTTCTGCTATTTGCTTGCCGGTCAGAAAATGTTACTGTTCTACTTCTTTTCCCTGACGTTATACCGGTTATCACTTGGTTTTGTGATAATTTTGCTGTAAACTTATGACCACTGGTCTCTTTGCCATTGTTGCTGTTACCAAATTTTGTTTAAATTTGTAAAATGTATCAGGTCATAAGTTTTCTATTAAGATTGAGATCAAAGTTCTAGCCTGATGTAGTTCATGAGTAATCATGTCTTAGCATTTTATATATCTCTGGAAAATAAACCTAGTCCACAAACAGGAAGCCCCTTCTCATGGTGTCGATCTTTTGAATCGAAGACCCACCTCTCCCTCTCATTCATTGCTCTACAGCAGGGGATCTCAACGTCGGTCCTGTGGGCCCATTGTGGTTGCAGGATTTTGTTCCAATGAGCTTCTATTTTTAGTTGGACTCCTGGGCTAATTAAGTGAACTGTTATTTGCCATATAATATATATATATATATATATATTAGTGAGAGGTAGCCCGAACACCATCAAACAGACACTGGCAGTTCTATAAAACACGTTTATTTTGTGTTAAAAGTCCCACACACACACACAGTGCCCCTGCACCAATCACCCTTCAGTTCTTGGGCCTCTCAATGGTCCTCCTTGGGTCGCCTTTCCTCCTCACTCCCGAGCGTTGCCTTCTTCCACCCGACTCCGGCTCTCCGACTGTAGGAAGGCGGCCCCTTTTATATTCACCCGGATGTGCTCCAGGTGCTCTCTGACATCCTTCCGACAGCACTTCCTCGTGTGGTGGAAGTGCTGCATGAGCACCCGGAAGCACTCTGGGCATCCCTAGAAGTTCCTCTGCCAGGACTCCCAGGTGTGGTGGAAGTGCAGACATCCCATGCTCTATGAAGCTCGGGGTGCTCCCTGGTGGTGGCCACGAGCCCCAGTGGGGTTGAGCCTCCACGCTCCATTCCCATGGTCCCCACAGTAACCAGGGCGGTTGCCCCCTCGTGGCCCGGGGGATGTATATATATATATATATATATATATATATATATATATATATATATATATATATATATATATATATATATATATATATGTATATACAGTGCATCCGGAAAGTATTCACAGCGCATCACTTTTTCCACATTTTGTTATGTTACAGCCTTATTCCAGAATGGATTAAATTCATTTTTTTCCTCAGAATTCTACACACAACACCCCACAATGACAACATGAAAAAAGTTTACTTGAGGTTTTTGCAAATTTATTAAAAATAAAAAAACTGAGAAATCCCATGTACATAAGTATTCACAGCCTTTGCTCAATACTTTGTCGATGCACCTTTGGCAGCAATTACAGCCTCAAGACTTTTTGAATATGATGCCACAAGCTTGGCACACCTATCCTTGGCCAGTTTCGCCCATTCCTTTTTGCAGCACCTCACAAGCTCCATCAGGTTGGATGGGAAGCGTCGGTGCACAGCCATTTTAAGATCTCTCCAGAGATGTTCAATCGGATTCAAGTCTGGGCTCTGGCTGGGCCACTCAAGGACATTCACAGAGTTGTCCTGAAGCCACTCCTTTGATATCTTGGCTGTGTGCTTAGGGTCGTTGTCCTGCTGAAAGATGAACCGTCATCCCAGTCTGAGGTCAAGAGCACTCTGGTGCAGGTTTTCATCCAGGATGTCTCTGTACATTGCTGCAGTCATCTTTCCCTTTATCCTGACTAGTGTCCCAGTTCTTGCCGCTGATTCCCAATCTCCACAGCATGATGCTGCCACCACCATGCTTCAATGAAGGGATGGTATTGGCCTGGTGATGAGCGGTGCCTGGTTTCCTCCAAACGTGACGCCTGGCATTCACACCAAAGAGTTCAATCTTTGTCTCATCAGACCAGAGAATTTTCTTTCTCATGGTCTGAGAGTCCTTCAGGTGCCTTTTGGCAAACTCCAGGCGGGCTGCCATGTGCCTTTTACTAAGGAGTGGCTTCCGTCTGGCCACTCTACCATACAGGCCTGATTGGTGGATTGCTGCAGAGATGGTTGTCCTTCTGGAAGGTTCTCCTCTCTCCACAGAGGACCTCTGGAGCTCTGACAGAGTGACCATCGGGTTTTTGGTCACCTCCCTGACTAAGGCCCTTCTCCCCCGATCGCTCAGTTTAGATGGCCGGCCAGCTCTAGGAAGAGTCCTGGTGGTTTCAAACTTCTATTTATAGATGATGGAGGCCACTGTGCTCATTGGGACCTTCAAAGCAGCAGACATTTTTCTGTAACCTTCCCCAGATTTGTGCCTTAAAACAATCCTGTCTCAGAGGTCTACAGACAATTCCTTTGACTTCATGCTTGGTTTGTGCTCTGACATGAACTGTCAACTGTGGGACCTTATATAGACAGGTGTGTGCCTTTCCAAATCATGTCCAGTCAACTGAATTTACCACAGGTGGACTCCAATGAAGCTGCAGAAACATCTCAAGGATGATCAGGGGAAACAGCATGAACCTGAGCTCAATTTCGAGCTTCACGGCAAAGGCTGTGAATACTTATGTACATGTGCTTTCTCAATTTTTTTATTTTTAATAAATTTGGAAAAACCTCAAGTAAACTTTTTTCACGTTGTCATTATGGGGTGTTGTGTGTAGAATTCTGAGGAAAAAAATGAATTTAATCCATTTTGGAATAAGGCTGTAACATAACAAAATGTGGAAAAAGTGATGCACTGTGAATACTTTCCGGATGCACTGTATATGTATGTATATATATAATATATTTTCATCTTGATTTTCATTTTGTTTTTTGTCGGGTGTTCTAATTGTTTCGTTAATCCATTATTTACTAATTAGTGGGTCTAACGCTAAAGTAGTTGCAGCCTTTGATTATTCCGTGTTGTTTGCCTGGCTGCTGTGCTCTGCTGGTTGTCATTATTAAGACACAATGAAGGGAGCAAATGGCACAGAGAAAGGGCAAAATATAATGAAATCAACAAAAGAGAGTTAAGCATTTAAATCTATGGCAAAAATGGAAATATTCCTAAATGTCTTATAAATGTAATAAACATGCTGCTGTGCTTTCTTAATGTAGAATGAGAGAAGAGAAAAAAATCCCAGCTAATTAATTGAGATCATTGTTATCAGGTGTTGTCACTGATTATGAAGCTGAAGCCACAGGGGGACCCCAGGACTGACGTTGAGAACCCCTGCTCTAGAGCATAGGTTCTTAAACAAAACACCATTGTTCCACTAATGACCCATGTTGGTGAGTCTCCAAGGGTTTTGGGTTGACTGTTGGTGGTGTTTCTCCCATGGAGACCCCCTTCATCCCCAGAATGAGTCATTATTGACATTGATTCTCCAAGGAGAGAGGGTTGACTGATGGGGAAGATACTCCAATGGAACCCACTCACCCCTGGAGACAACTGTCAGCATTGATTCTCCAAAGGGGGAAAGTTCACCAGAACCCCTCCTGGAGATGACTGTCGGCAGCGATTCTTTAAGAGGAAGGATAATGATGGTCAGTGGCTGTCATACACAGAAAAAGGGCAATATTGGGATGTGGGCAAAAGAAAAAGTATAAAAACCACTGGTCCGGAGTCCTGTCTTCAATTGAAAAGTGTGATCCCATGTGAAGGAGCTTCCTGTTTGCGGACTAATTAAATTTTTCGTTGGTATTTATTTAACAATATTTTAGCAAAGTCATTACACGCTTTTGCACATTGTGAGCATACGACTGGGCGTCTTGACATGTGGACTTCACAACTTCAGTTGCATGAGATTTTCTCACGGATGTTTTTGACACTGATCATTATGTCTAATGCTGATCACCACTTATTCTAGTCTGTATGAAAACATGAGAGTCAGAATTTTTCTTGTCCGTCACTACAAACTGCATAGGCTAAGTGGGCTGAGTAACACATAAAAAAATTATCATTTTTTGATGGAGTACAGTAATCCCTCACTTATCGCGGGAGATAGGTTCCAAGGCCGACCACGATAAATGAATATCCGCGAAGTAGGGACACCATATTTATTTAATTATTTAACGTGTATTTGGACGTTTTTAAACCCTCCCTGTATTGTTTACAACCCACCCTTTACTCTATTAATAACAGGGACAACTGCTAAGCAATATGAAATCGGTAGATAAGTTTACACTTACTGTATAGCGAAGTACACGTAGCTATATATGACGTGATGATGGTGATGAATATGCTGTGCAGTAAAAATGATGACGATGAAGGTGATGATCCCCTGAACGCAGTAGCAGGAGCACGTTAATGCTGAATGAGTGAGATGAGACTTCCTGGTTAATGCAGCACTCCGTCGCTGAGCCAATCAGCAGCACACAGGAACTTAACTGCGTGCTCTGATTAGGTAGCTTCTCAGCCATCCACCAATAGCATCTCTTGTATGAAATCAACTGGGCAAACCAACTGAGGAAGCATGTACCAGAAATAAAAGGACCCATTGTCCGCAGAAACCCGCGAAGCAGCAAAAAATCCGCGTTATATATTTAGATATGCTTACATATAAAATCTGCGAAGTCGTGAATCCGCGAAAAGTGAACCGCGAAGTAGCAAGGGATTACTGTATTCACTTGAAGAAGGGTGTTTAGTTCCCTTTTAAAACTTCTCTGGAGTGCAGCTCCTCCACATGGCCACTAGATGGCAGAGTGAGTTAATGACTGATGCCCACAACTGTGTGACTGTGGGACAAACCCCCCAAGATGGACTTTAAAAGCAGCTGGCACTCAGCACTCAATGCTGACGCTCCAAATATAATGGACGTGAGTGGATGGGGAAATTGGGGAAGCCAGCAGGGAGGCCATGTCCTGTGACGGCAGGCTCTGCTGGGCATCAAGTATTGAGCTTATCGTCTGTTTGATGTCCCTCTTTCTTCATCCATCTCTAATTTGTTTTATTTGGAGAAAAGAAAAATGTAATTTTGCTGCTTTTGAGATCATTTTGGTACCTTATCCTGGACCCCATGTGGCACTCAGTTGATGTACTGAGCTCTGAGAGTTAGGCCATACACGGCTGTTCTTGATTATGGACATGACGTTGTGTTGCTTTGTGTGGATTTCATGACATTCTTTCATTTTTTTTTTTTCAGTTAACACAGTCGGATATGTTCCAGATTGACCCTCCGTTGCTTCAGTATGGAGACTGGAAAGGGCACAGTTTGTAAGTAGCAGACTAATCCAGTCATTAATCATCTCTGATTTGTATCATGACAAGGAACTTTATGGAGGTTATACAGCTGATCCCACCACTGGCTCAATAGGCCATCTTGAATGCGTCACATCATCTACCACATCATCTACAGTGCATCCGGAAAGTATTCACAGCGCATCACTTTTTCCACATTTTGTTATGTTACAGCCTTATTCCAAAATGGATTAAATTAATTTTTTTCCTCAGAATTCTACACACAACACCCCATAATGACAACGTGAAAAAAGTTTACTTAAAGGTTTTTGCAAATTTATTAAAAATAAAAAAATTGAGAAAGCACATGTACTTAAGTATTCACAGCCTTTGCCATGAAGCTCAAAATTGAGCTCAGGTGCATCCTGTTTCCCCTGATCATCCTTGAGATGATTCTGCGACTTAATTGGAGTCCACCTGTGGTAAATTCAGTTGATTGGACATGATTTGGAAAGGCACACACCTGTCTATAGAAGGTCCCACAGTTCATGTCAGAGCACAAACCAAGCATGAAGTCAAAGGAATTGTCTGTAGACCTCCGAGACAGGATTGTCTTAAGGCACAAATCTGGGGAAGGTTACAGAAAAATGTCTGCTGCTTTGAAGGTCCTAATGAGCACAGTGGCCTCCATCATCCGTAAGTGGAAGAAGTTCGAAACCACCAGGACTCTTCCTAGAGCTGGCCGGCCATCTAAACTGAGCGATCGGGGGAGAAGGGCCTTAGTCAGGGAGGTGACCAAGAACCTGATGGTCACTCTGTCAGAGCTCCAGAGGTTCTCTGTGGAGAGAGGAGATCCTTCCAGAAGGACAACCATCTCTGCAGCAATCCACCAATCAGACCTGTATGGTAGAGTGGCCAGACGGAAGCCACTCCTTAGTAAAAGGCAAATGGCAGCCCACCTGGAGTTTGCCAAAAGGCACCTGAAGGACTCTCAGACCATGAGAAAGAAAATTCTGTGGTCTGATGAGACACAAATTGATCTCTTTGGTGTGAATGCCAGGCGTCACGTTTGGAGGAAACCAGGCACCGCTCATCACCAGGCCAATACCATCCCTACAGTGAAGCATGGTGGTGGCAGCATCATGCTGTGGGGATGTTTTTCAGTGACAGGGACTGGGAGACTAGTCAGGATAAAAGGAAAGATGACTGCAGCAATGTAAAGAGACATCTTGGATGAAAACCTGCTCCAGAGCGCTCTTGACCTCAGACTGGGGTGACGGTTCATCTTTCAGCAGGACAACGACCCTAAGCACACAGCCAAGATATCAAAGGAGTGGCTTCAGGACAACTCTGTGAATGTCCTTGAGTGGCCCAGCCAGAGCCCAGACTTGAATCCGATTGAACATCTCTGGAGAGATCTTAAAATGGCTGTGCACCGACGCTTCCCATCCAACCTGATGGAGCTTGAGAGGTGCTGCAAAGAGGAATGGGCGAAACTGGCCAAGGATAGGTGTGCCAAGCTTGTGGCATCATATTCAAAAAGACTTGAGGCTGGAATTGCTGCCAAAGGTGCATCGACAAAGTATTGAGCAAAGGCTGTGAATACTTATGGACATGGGATTTCTCCGTTTTTTTATTTTTAATAAATTTGCAAAAACCTCAAGTAAACTTTTTTCACGTTGTCATTATGGGGTGTTGTGTGTAGAATTCTGAGGAAAAAAATGAATTTAATCCATTCTGGAATAAGGCTGTAACATAACAAAATGTGGAAAAAGTGATGCGCTGTGAATACTTTCTTGATGCACTGTACCATAATTATACTGGACATATAGCGCACCTCCTGAATGTCTACGGTATTGCAAGGTGGTTGCAGATGGCGGATAGCTTCCTTAGTGGTAGGGGTTTATTTGCTGTCCTTATCCAGTCCCCCATGTGGCCTCTGTGGGCTGTAGAGTTGGGTTAGTCCATTGGGACGTGATGTTTGATCCTCGTCCTCCAGGCTCCTCTGGCCCTGTAGGCATCCAGTTAGGGTTAGTTTCGGGGAGGTAGCTTTCTTGGCCCTAATTCTCTGAAGGCTTCTCTCTTGGCCTTGTGTGCTGACCTTATGTGGGCCTTATCTGGGTACAGATAGATGTCTACGGTGTTGCAAGGCGGTGTATGCCGAGTGTTTGTAAGGATCTTGGCCTACTACTTTGTCACTCTTTGAAAATGGAGTGTCACACTGAAATGATAACTAAGCCATCAAAGTATATCAAAATAGACAGTGTAATAGAAATCGAGGGCACAAATAAAGAATTGGGGTACCAGCCTGGTTGCCCTGTATAATTGGTTTCCCCGTTATCAACAAAAAAACCCTAATTATCGTGGAGTTGTCTCCGCAGACGTGAGTTCAAAACAGAACTGTCCCGAGATGGTGGAGCTTCCGGTTTAAGGCATAGGAAGAGGCGGGTCCAGGTGGTTGATCACCAGAAGTCGATGTCAGGGCTGTCAATCAACGGGTCTGCAGAGGGTGGAATAGAGAGCGGCATTAGAACACAGTGCCCACCCCTGGAGTGGCAGTAGAACTGCGCAACTTATCTCTTTAAAATGTCTAGGAGCGCTCAGCTTCTGTAATCAAATTCACAGTTAAAACTCCGCTCTTAAGTGAGAGGAGACACGTTGGTCAACTTTTGAGGAATCGCGACCATTAACTCTTAAACTGGATGGCATGTGACTGGACATAACTGAGTTTTGTCACTGTTTATGGCTGATTACCATCCCCTACCCTTAAATTTTAACAAAAGTCGACATCCGCCCTGAAAAAGTTAATATTTTATTATTCTCTCAATCTCAAGATGAATTGAACAAAAGAGAGCGGTGCTGCTTTTAGAAAAAAGAAAAAGGTGAGGAAAGAAGTGTGAAAAAAGAATGAAGGGGCATTATGGAAATATCTCAGTCGTAATGAATAATGTGATTAACATTTTCATCATTTTTATTTTTACGTTTGATTCTGTGAAAGATAGAGGCACTGTCGTCCCCTTGAACCCTCAGATCAGACGTCAGACACCAGATGATAATCCAATTGTTATTTATTTTATAATAATAATGTGCACCAAGCACCCTTCTCTCCACAATACTCATAAATAATCACCAATACACACTACAATAATCAATCCTCTACTCCCAGACGCGTTGCCACCCTTCCACCCAGCTCAGCTCACTCGTCTGGGGTGTCCCAGAGTCCTTTATAGTCCCTGACCCAGAAGTGGTTCCATCCCAACAATCCATAAGTCCTCATCACTTCTGGGTCAGATTAAAAGTCCTTTTCTTCAACCCGGAAGCACGTCGTTCCTTCCGGTCATGTGACCATGACACACTTCTGGGTTGTAGGGCACGTAGCCTTCTGTAAGCCATGGTATCCAGCAGGGTTGTTTATAACAACTACAATGTCCATAATGCCCTGCTGGAATTTGGGGACGTCCCATGCTGCTGGGAGAGCTCCATCTGGCAGCCTGGAGGTGTGGACCAGAATATTTGGCCGGCCATCCCTCACAATACGTATTATGTTTTATTTTGTAAGTGTGTTGGGGATCTGGTAAATTCAAGCTCTGCCGCAGGTGACAAAAACTCTAGCTACGCCACTGCAGACAATGGAAGTGGCATCAGCGATGGAATGGCCGTCAATGTTCTGTTCTGCAGAGGGAGGAAGAGAGAAGGCATTAGCACCCAGTGCCAACCCCTGGTTCAGTGGATAACTGACCATCACCAGAGCCATTATGCTACCTCCTTAAGTTTGTGTTCCTGACAACATTTGCTTTTCCTACACTAGTGGGTCATAAGTTTTAGAACACCTTGTGGTTTCCAATTTTTCTTCAAATTTTATTCAGTTGAATGACCTAAAATGGTAAAAAGGTAAGCAGTTAACCGCCAGAGATTTAACTTTAAACTTTAGGTTAGCAAAAACTGAAAAATCTGAAATTTCAGAATATTTCAAATGGGCCTTCTTCTGGGAACAACTAATGGGTTACAACCTACTGATGTTCTGCAGCAGTTCAAGTCAATGAAGCCTTGCAAGTTGAAGCACACAATTTGCACAGGTGTCCCAACTTCTGTTGATTCCTTAAAAACCCTCAGTCTGTCTTAAAGCAGAGTTGGAACAGACTGTGTTACTACTCCCTCTGTGGTACTACTTGGACAATATTGCAGTGATAATGGCAAGAAAACAGCAATTAACAAATGAAACAAGACAGAGTATTATTACCCTTAGAAGTGTAGGCCTTTCATTTAGAGAAACTGCAAAAAGTCCCAACCCAATGAGAAGACACGTTTCTGAGAGTCACCAGCTTGTGTGATCACAGGCGCCTCACAGCACAACAGTGCAGGTCAATAAACACAAGTGTCAGTCTCTACTGGGAAGAGGAGACTTTGTGCTACAGGCTTGACAGGGCGAGTGGCAGGAAGAAAGCCATTCCTTAACTCTTTTAGGGCTAATTTTTTTTGTTTCTGTTCTCCCAGGGCTGAATATTTTTCCAAAAACAAACTTTTTTTAAAAAAAGAACACAAAGCAATGGTTTAATACATCAAATCAAGTGAAAAAAATATTTACTTTTGACAAATGTTACTGTCTTGCATGTTGTATGAGCCTGCATAATATATATGATTTCACATACATATCACATATGTGGATCGGTTTCGCAGCTGAGTGTGAAGCGGCTGGGATGGGAATCAGCACCTCCAAATCCGAGACCATGGTCCTCAGCCGGAAAAGGTTGGTAGTGAGATCCTGCCTCAAGCGGAGGAGTTCAAGCATCTCGGGGTCTTGTTCACAAGTGAGGGAAGAATGGAGCGTGAGATCGACAGGCGGATCGGTGCGGCATCCGCAGTGATGCGGGCTCTGCATCGGTCTGTCGTGGTGAAAAAGGAGCTGAGCCGTAAGGCAAAGCTCTCAATTTACCAGTCGATCTATGTTCCTACCCTCACCTATGGTCATGAGCTATGGGTAGTGACCGAAAGAACGAGATTGCGAATACAAGCGGCTGAATGAGTTTCCTCCGCAGGGTGTCTGGGCTCTCCCTTAAAGATAGGGTGAGAAGCTCAGTCATCCGGGAGGAGCTCAGAGTAGAGCCGCTGCTCCTCCGCATCGAGAGGAGTCAGATGAGGTGGCTCGGGCATCTGATCAGGATGCCTCCTGGACGCCTCCCTGGTGAGGTGTTCCGGGCACGTCCAACTGGGAGGAGGCCCCGGGAAAGACCCAGGACACGCTGGAGGGACTATGTCTCCCGGCTGGCCTGGGAATGCCTCGGGATTCTCCCAGAAGAGCTAGAAGAAGTGGCCGGGGAGAGGGAAGTCTGGGCATCTCTGCTCAAGCTGCTGCCCCCACGACCCGATCTCGGATAAGTGGAAGAGGATGGACGGATGGATGGATGGATGGATCACATGCATGTTACACAGCAAAGTCCTGCAAAGTCTGATCTCGCTCAAAACAGCCAATTGCATGCATTGCCACATTGCACTGCTGACAATACGTGTTGCACTGGTGTTTCCTTTTTAATTGTCTGTTGCTGCACTTTCTCACATATGTTGTTAGTGTGTACAGTAGAGAGACAAGTCACCGGTTTGACATCGTGCCATGCCACTGCCACCAAGTTATCTGCCTGCATGAAAACTGTATTGTCACCTCTTTTCCTCTTCAGCCTTTCTGGCTTGTGTATCCTGTTCACCCTCACTGTGCCACAAGCTCCAATTCCCCTGCTCTGTATCTCTATGAACAATTCTGGGCATGTATAAAAATTGTCCATGTACACAACATGACCCAAATGTTCATAGCCCTGAAGCAGCTCCAGCACAACCTGACTTGTCAAGGGACAGTTCTTTCTTTTTTCCTGTATATGTAATTACTTTCAGGCAGAAACCAGAGTTTGCTTCTGCCAGTACAAAATCCTTTATGCCATACTTTGTGGGCTTGTCTGGCATATACTGGCGGAAAAAAAGGCGTTCCTTTTATTTTATCATAGATTCATCCACAGACAAATCACGGCCAGGCTGATCAAATTTTTTACATGTTGGTTCCACAATGTCAAGCAGGGGCTGCACTTTATGCATGACGTTATAGCCTGTCTCACGCCTTGGGATTTGGTTCTGGTTATCAAAGAAGTGAATAAAACTTTGCAGCGGCACGTACCTATCATCACGCGGCATAACCTGTCCAAAGCCACCAGGGGACAAAGCACATTTGGACCAATGCTCCCTGAAGTTATATCGCCAGTCCAGTCCAATCTCTATTTATAAGGCCACAAAGTCCTTCATCTCGTCTTTTGTTGTGGGTTTCCACTTTGAAAAACGAGAATGCGGTGCAAGCGCAGCCTGCGATTCAAAAAAATTCCTCTGCATACCTGTTTGTCTCGTCTGACAGTAGCTGAAAAGCAGCATCAGGAGAGAGCAGCCTGAAGTAGTCCAGCGGCTGGTGATCTGTCGTGTCCAACAGCAAGCCATGCCGTCTTGTGAAGTCCGGTAGCCAGTTTGGCTCCCACGGATCAACGTCTGGGTATTCCTCCCACATGAACCTTGCCGTAGGTGCATCGGCATCAGAGTCTAACTCTGTGCAAAACATCGTCTGCTGAGTATTTTGTTTCCTGTACTCACTTCGCTTTCTCGTGAGATGTTGATGCCATCTTGCCTTTGTTTACATTTCGTAACTCACGCACACGCAAGGATTAGATGGCGAGTCAATGAGTCTAACATTCCTCCAAACTGAGAGGGAATACCTTTAGCGTAACAGTGAGTTTTGTCACCATTAACAGCTCAACCCCTCCTGTCGACACAAGTCGACATCCGCACTAAAAGAGTTAAAGGACAAAACAGGGCCTTGAAAATACCGGCTGTGGACTACTGCAGACTGGACAGAAAGTCTCCTCTTCAGTGTTTTCTTAAACTTTTGACTAGTAGTGTATACATTCGTCAGGGGTGTGTTCTACTCCTACTCTGCCCATTGGGTGTTGGGCGCGGCCGTGGGGCATCTGTTGGTGAAGAGAGATTCACGGATCTTGACTTTGCTTACGATGCTGTGATCTTCACAGAGTCAATGAAGGCTCTGATCGGGGCGCTCGAGAGACTGAGAGAGGAGTCTGAGTGTCTGGGCTTGTGAATCTCCTGATAAAAACCAAAGATCCAGGCCTTTAATGACCTCTGATATGGTCCTGAGACATCGATGCTATCTAGTGACCTGAGACGAACACCACACTCCTTTGGTACTGTGTCTCTTGGGGACCATTGGTTTGACTCTGAGTTATTGTATGCTGCTTTTTTCAGGGAAAAGTGAATTTAAATGTAATGTAATGTAGCAAAATGTGAAAAAACTGGAGGGGTGTGAATACTTTCTGAAGGCACTGTGTGGTAAGATTTATGATTTGTTCTATAGAGCGTATCCTTCGATGGGGAAACACAGAAAACAAGACGTCTCCAAATTGGGTATGGCATACAGCATTGTGCTTGGTCAGTTTTCAGTTTTTGAAATGAACGTTTCAGTCACTTGATGGTCAGAGCACCATTCCCACTCCTGCCAGCGAGCTTTCACTACTGACCTTGTGGTTTTCATTCCAGCCTTCGAGAAGAGGTCGCCAGGTTCCTCTCCTACTATTGCAAGGCACCCAGCCCCCTAAAGGTGGAAAATGTGAGTAACCGCTCTCTTTATATTTCCATGACCATTCCTTTTATGATTGTCATATTTTTTTCACGTTTGTTCCATTTCAGTCTGCATGTTTCATTGAATATTCTTGACGTCACAGTGTGACCCTGAGCAAATCTACCTCCTCCACAGTACGACAAGAACATTTATTTCTATAGCACATTTTCATACAAATAAGGTAGCTCAAAGTGCTTTACATGATGAAGAAAGAGCAAAAAGGCAAAATAAATAAGAATTAAAATTAGGGAACACTAATTAACATAGAATAAAAGTAAGGTCTGGAGAAAAAAAAAACAAAATCTGCAGGGGTTCAGAGGCCACGAGACCACCCAGCCGCCTCTAGGCACTCTACCTAACATCAATGACCTCAATCAGTCCTCATTGTATTCAGGGTTCTCATGGAAGAACGTGATGACGACGGTCATGTGGACTTCTGGCCTTTAATCCATCAATGTAGGGACATCACGGTGCTTTGATCAGGTGGTGGTGGCACAGATCAGCACCACAGAAAACCAGAAAAAGAACAGAAGAAAAAGTAGGGGTTAGTATGGATTGTGGAGCCATCATGAATAATTATGATAATTAATTGAATATACAGAGCATCAGGATTAAACTAAGATGAAGCTATGAGAAACTAATGAGTTTTCAGCAGTGTTTTAAAGTGCTCCACCGTATCAGCCTGAGGTGCATAACAGCAGAACGCCGCCTCACCACTTATGTTAAGTTTAGTTCTTGGAATTCTAAGCAGACCCTCATTTGAAGATCTAAGGTTACGATTTGGAGTGTAAGGTGAGAGGCATTCTGAGATATAAGATGGAGCAGATTATTGAAGGCTTTGTAAACCATCAGCAGTATAGGGTGGTCCAGATCTAACTATGCAACTTTTAATGCAATGCAATGCAATAATTGCATAATTAGATCTGGACCACCCTGTATTTTAAAGTCAATTCTAAATGGCACAGGTAACCAGTGTAGTGACGCTAGGACTGGGGTGATGTGCTTGGATTTTCTTTTCCTAGTTAAGACTCCAGCAGCTGCATTCTGCACTCGTTGCAATTGATTGATGTCTTTTTTGGGTGGTCCTGAGAGGAGAGCGTCACAGTAATCTAGTCTTCACATACTCAGATCCCTTCAATTTCTGCACATTTTATTATGTTTTGTAGATTTAATTTTAAATGAATAATGTTGCCATTTTTGCTCTTCAATCTACAATCGATGATCAATTAAGACAAAGTGAAAAAACATGATTTCAGAGAAGTTTACAAATAAATTAAAAGTCAAAAACTGAAATTTCTTATTCATGTAAGCATTGAGACCCTTAATTCAGCACTTTGTAGAAGCCCCTTTGGTAGCAATTCCAGCTTCCAGTCTTCATTTGTAAAACTCTAGAAGCTTTGCACCCTTGGATTTGGGCAGTTTATTCCACTCTTCCTGGCAGACCTTATCAGTCTATGTTGGATTGGATGGGAAGTATCTATAATCTATAATAATGAAAATTTCATATCCCTGACGCTTCCCTACATAGTAGTCAATGGAACCTTTTAGAGGTGACCCACCACCGTCTTCAGCCGCAGTCCAAATCCCCAGGAGCTTCCTGAACCAAAAGAGCGGAACACTTTCTATTGGGCAGGCAGTGTGGTGTAGCGGTTAAGGTCCTGGACCTTCAGCCATAAGGGCACCAATGCTCCAGACTCCTAGTGTGACCCCGAGCCAACCTGCACTCCCAACTGTAGAAGTGTAAACTGTCACACTGCAGTATATCCTGCCCTGGTAAGTCCTGTTGGACACAGACGTCAGCCAAAAACCTCATAATAATGAAGGAACATTTATTTGTCTAATTAAATGCATACCGTGCAGTGTATACAGTATGTGGGCATGTGCTGTTTTCTGATTTTGCCCTCTTTTTGGCAGGTGGTGGTGCTGAATGGCTGCACGTCTACGTTCAGCGCTGTTGCTGCTGTCATCTGCGATCCTGAAGGTATTTATGCAGTTTTTCTCATTTAAAAATTATTATTTTGACAACAATGCTTTAGTTTGCAAGTAGAGTCTGCTGCACAGAATTTTAGTAAAAATGCTTATGCAAGTTTTGCATTTAGGTGTCATTTATTCTATTTTTACTCAAATAGGTAAACGTCAGATTAAAACCAAAATCAGAAATTCTATATCAAAAATGAAAAAGCAAAGATTCATCCATCCATTATCCAACCCGCCATATCCTAACTACAGGGTCACGGGGGTCTGCTGGAGCCAATCCCATCACAGGGCGCAAGGCAGGAACAAATCCTGGGCGCCAGCCCCCCGCAGGGCGCACACACACCAAGCACACACTAGGGGCAATTTAGAATCGCCAATGCACCTAACTTGCATGTCTTCAGACTGTGGGAGGGCACCCACGCAGACACGGGGAGAACATGCAGACTCCATGCAGGGAGGACCCGGGAAGTGAACCCAGGTTTCCTAACTGCGAGGCAGCAGCGCTACCACTTGGCCACTGTGCCGCCCTAATACCCTCATTATATCCATTTTTGCTAATCACTAAAATCTGTTTTCTCCTTGTTTTAGTTTGAGAAAATTACTACTCAGCCATTCAGAAACACAAGTAAGACATTGAGGTCAGTGAGACAAGAGTGTCGGGGTCGTCAGGCTCTATTGATAAGTACAGCTGTGTGTCATCAGCATAGCTGTGGTAGTTCACGTTATGCCTTTAGATAATCTGGCCAAACGGAAGCATGTAAATCGAAAAGAGCAGCGGACCCTGGAGAGAACACCATATAGAATATCAGCGTGTTCTGAGAAAGCTCTGTCACTGGCATCGCTCCAGACAATACAACCGTTTGTTCTGTTCTTTGTCAAGTCTGTGAGGGGGCGGCCTGATGCATGAAATTGAGAATGAACCGCTGGGAAGTTATGTTTCTCCAGTTGTCAGTCTGTCCAGTTGTGGTACCCACTGCACCTTCGGCTTTCTGTCCTTGGCTGACGGAGTGAAAACCGAAGTGGTCTTCTGCCATCGTAGCCCATCCGCCTCAAGGTTTGACGTGTTGTGCATACTGAGATGCCTTTTTTGCTCACCACAGTTGTGCAGAGTGGATACCTGAGTTACCATAACTTTTCTGTCAACTCAAACCAGTCTGGTCTTCCTCCTCTGGCCTCTCCCATCATCATGGCATTTCTGTCCTTAAAACTGCCACTCCCTGGATGCTTTTGTTTTTTTGCACCATTCTGAGTAAACTCAGTCAATATCACTACATGCCCATTTTGTCCCCATTCTGGTGTTTGATGTGAACATTAACTGAAGCACCTGCCCTGTATCTGTGGGATTGTAGGCACTCTGCTGCTGCCACATGATTAGATCATTAGATCATTGTTTGAATAAGCAGGTGTTTTAATAAATAGTCTTCACGTGTTCAACCGGATACTTCAGTGTTTGCAGTTTAGCTAATACTTTCTTTGCATTGTCACCTTTTTTTTTCAGATGCAATCCTTATTCCGACACCGTCATATGGGGCGATTGCTCGTGACGTTTTCCTGTACAGCAACGTCAGGACGGTCCATGTCCATCTTGAGAGTGAGGTACTTGATTTGTTAGCTGTTCAGGAAGTGAACCTGCTTCACCATATTTAAATGTGGACGTTTCATTAACAGGTTTATGTCCTCACCATGTTTGTATGTCTGTGTCTGCAGGGAATGTCAATCCACCCATCCACGCCTAAACTCACTCAGGGTTATAGTGGGGTCAGAGTCTGTCACGGGATCATCAGGAACACACAAGGAACCGAAGAGTCTCTTATACCGTGTCAGTTCACAGTCACCAATTATCTTAGCACCGTGGCATTTGGGTATATTGGAAAGTTGAGTATTTGGATTAGAAACCCCAGACAGACATAGTTAGTATATGAAAAGACTGTGTAGACCAGGGGTGTCGAACTCCGGGCCTGGTGGGTCGCAGTGGCCTCAGGTTTTCATTCTGACCCTTTTCCTAATCAGTGACCAATTTTCACTGCTAATTCACTCAATTTCCCTTCATTTTAATAGCCCTCCTTGTTTTTAAGGATTCAGTCCTCTGAATTGATTCCTTTCTTCATTAAATGACAGCCAAGCAGAAATGAGACGTGAAACGAGCCAACAGCTTGTGACCAGCTAAACTGGGATTTCAAACTCCAACCAATTTCATTCCAACCAGTTTCTTAATGAGAGGCCGATTCTTGCTGTTAATTAAGCCCGTTATTTAATTCCATGGCTTGTTGCTGCTCTCATTCTGTTTCCAAATCTGTTGCTTTTTCTGTTTTTTTTTTTTTTTCAACATGATTTTGTGACCTGAGAGATTAATCTTACCGAGACCATCACCTTTCTTTATTTTCAGATATTGTGTGATGAGTAAAGGTGAGCTGGTCATGTGGTGGCTCATTTTGTGTCTTATTATTGTTCGGTTGCTAATTATAGAAAAAGAAATAAGTAAGAGGCCTGAGTCAAGTTAATTAAAACTATGGCAAAAGAAAATAATTAGCAGCAAAAACATGGTTATGGTTTCATGCCACGAGAGAGCACCAGAGATGCAATGTTTGCTCTGAGGATGTTGATGGAGAAGTAGACAGAAGGCCAGAAGGAGTTGCATTGCGTCCTGGGACCTGGAGAAAGTATATGACAGGATGCCTCGAGAGGAGCTGTGGTATTGTATGAGGAAGTCAGGAGTGGCAGAGAAGTACGCAAGAGTTGTACAGGATATGTACGAGGGAAGTGTGACAGTGGTGAGGTCTGCGGTAGGAGTGACGGAGGTGTTTAAGAAGGTGGTGGGATTACATCAGGGATTGGCTCTGAGCCCTTTCTTATTTGCAATGGCGATGGACAGGTCGGCAGACGAGATTAGACAGGAGTCCCCGTGGACTATGATGTTTGCTGATGACATTGTGATGTGTACCGAGAGTAGGGAGCAGGTTGAGGAGACCCTGGAGAGGTGGAGATATGCTCTAGAGAGGAGAGGAATGATGGTCAGTAGGAACAAGACAGAATACATGTGTGTGAATGAGAGGGAGGTCAGTGGAATGGTGAGGATGATTCAGGGAGTAGAGTTGGCGAAGGTGGATGAGTTTAAATACTTGGGATCAACAGTACAGAGTAATGGGGATTGTGGAAGAGAAGTGAAAAAGAGAGTGCAGGCAGGGTGGAATGAGTGGAGAAGAGTGTCAGGAGTGATTTGTGACAGACGGGTATCAGCAAGAGTGAAAGGGAAGGTCTACAGGACGGTAGTGAGACCAGCTACCAGAAAGCAGGAGACAGAGCTGGAGGTGTCAGAGTTAAAGATGCTAAGATTTGCATAGGGTGTGATGAAGATGGACAGGATTAGAAAATGAGGACATTAGAGGGTCAGCTCAAGTTGGATGGTTGGGAGACAAGTCAGAGAGGCGAGATTGCGTTGGTTTGGACATGTGCAGAGGAGAGATGCAGAGTATATTGGGAGAAGGGTGCTAAGGATAGAACTGCCAGGAAGAGGAGAAGAGGAAGGCCTAAGAGAAGGTCTGTGGATGTGGTTAGAGGAGACATTCAGGTGATGGGTGTGACAGAGCAAGGTGATGAGGACAGAAAGATATGGAACAAGATGATCCGCTGTGGCGACCCCTAACGGGAGCAGCCGAAAGAAGAAGAAGAAGAAAATCAGGTCAGTAATGAAGGAGATGGTTAGAATGAAAACCTACAACCACTCAGGACCGGAGTTTGACAGCTGTGGTGCAGACCAGGGGGGTCGTCAAGTCTGGTCCTGGAGGACCACTGTGGCTGTAGGTTTTCATTCTAACCACCTTTTCTTAATGAGTGACCTGTTTTTGTTGCTAATTAACTTCTTTTGAACTAATTTTAATTGACTTGCTCTTGACGACTCAGACCCCTTAATTGTTTCTTTTTCCTTAATTAGCAGCCAAACAATAACAAGATACAAAATGAGCCAAAGCAACTGGTGTCCATCATACAATATCTGAAAATAAAGAACGATGAAGGTCTCAGGAATGTTGATCTGCTCAGGTCCCCCAAAAATTTTAACGGGGCTCTTAGAAAAGTGCAAATCAACAATTTGGGAAATGTCTGCTATTACACAATGAGAGCATCAACAAGCCACAGAATTAAAGAACGAGTTTAATGAACGACAAGACTCAGCACCTCATTAAGCAGCTGGTTGGAGTGAAATTGGTTGGAGTTTGAGGCCCTGACTTAGTTGGTCTTCTGTTGGCTCCCTCACTTCACATTTCATTTGTGTTTGGGTGCCATTTAAGGAAAGAAATGAAGCAATTCAGAGGAACAATGAAGAAATTCAGGGGAACAAATCTTAAAAAAGCATTTCAATTTAAGTGAATTCACAAGAAGTTAATTAGCAGCACAAACAGGGCACTCAATAACAAAAGGGTTAGAATGAAAACCTGCAGCCACTGGTGGTCCTCCAGGACCAGACTTGGTGACCCCCTGGTGTAGACAATGACCGAACATGGGATTCAAGTCTCACCCTTGGGCCCTTAGTGCTCAGCAGCACTAACTACTGAGCTACCCTCTGGCTTCCTTGAACTCATTCACAGGTTTTCATTATTCTTTTTATGCTAGATACAAAAAAGGGGTGTCATTTTGTACGGGACTTCATTTTTATTTTTAAATAAAGGAAAGTAGAGAGATTTTCTAGAAATTCAGAAGAGTTCAATCTATTCCTAGTCTCCCCTCCGATTATTCAGGCCTGACAAAAAGTGCAGTTGCAGGACCTCACATTGTACAGGGTGAGCCAAAATGAAGTACCACATTTCTCAAGGTCATTGCATGAGTTGGGTCGGGGTAGTGGGGGGTCCTTTGATAAGAGCTCCCTTGTAGTTTTCAAGTGGCAACATGTCTTAATCAGGTGCGCACCGTACTTTCGCTGTGAAAGCGTTCTTCAGAAACAACGAATCCATCATCACTACGCAACACACCTTCTGAACGCACTTCAGTGTTTCCTCCTAACGTTAAAACAATTCTTCAGTGGGTGGCTAAATTTAGACAGATGGGTACAACATTGAACAGAAAATCTCCAGACCGTCCTCGGACTGTATGAACGCCTGAAAACATCCAAGCTGTAAGGACATCAGTTTTGCAGTCTCCTAGATGTTCAGCGCGCTTCTGTCTTAGGCATTTCCAACACGTCTTTGATTTCGCATGAGGACCTTAATTTCCATCCACAAAAAGTGATGGTAGTGCGGGAACTCACTGAGAGAGACTGGGAGAGCCGTAGAGAGTTGTGAACGGACATTCTGCAAACCGTTCATCCGAGATGCCATCGTCATGTGACATCAGCGACGAGGCACATTTCCATTTGAATGGTTGCATAAATAAGAAAAACTTTTGCTATTGGGCTGAAACCAACCATCGTGAACTTCATCAGAGACCCCTGTACAGTGAGCACACTTATTACAGTTTGGTGCACCGTTGCAGAATTTGCCATTGTAGGCCCTTACTTTTATGAGTAGGTGGGAGCCACAGTTACTGTCACTTCAGGACGTTACATTGAAATGCTAAGAGAACTTTTTGCGGCCCCAACTGGAAGAACTGGATGTGGTGGATGCCTGGAGCAACAGCTCATACGGCCTGCGCGGAGATCCATGCAAAGTTTTGCAGGAGATGTTTCCGGGGAAGCTGATCATTCTCTGCACGGTGATGTCGGTTGGCCTTCACGTTCACCTGATCTCGCTCTGTGCGATTTCTCCTCGTGGGGCTCTCACAAGTCGAAGGTATACACACGCCGACCTCAAAACCTTGAAGTCCTCAAGGACGTTACTCGCCACAAAATCACCACTATTCCCCTTGAAATGGCCGAAACGAGTCATGTGAGCGTTCAGAAATTGTCTCAAAGAGTGTATCACTAATGATGGCCACCACCTTGAAGACATCATTTGTAAAACACAGTGGGAAAAAAAATCCATTTTGTATCCCCTTTCTTGTGTCGTAATGAAATGTATTTATGTTGTAGCGTTTTTGTAGAATAGACGCTTGATATGTGGTCCTTCTTTTTGGCTCACCCTGTACGTTGGGTTAGTTCTTGCGGTGCTCCAGTTGCTGTGGCCACAGGCCTGTCACCTTTGCTTGGCAGATACAGTGACATCATGTCACCTACAGGCTCGTAATCGATTTGAGGTGACTGTGACCGATCCATCGTCAAGATTTTAGTGTAGAGCACCTTGTGATAATTGCCCGGAGACCACATCTTAATCCACAATACCTTTGTTTGTCTTCCACACAACACACAAGTCAGTCCCGCACAAGTATGCGTCTAGCCCCAGTCTCCCTTCTCCTGGGCCTTCTCTCTCCTTGTCCCTGGGCCACCTGTACACTCTCTCCAGGAGCTTCGTCCTGCTCCTGCTCCCGACTCCAGCTCATTGATTGAAGGGAGGCGGCCCCCTCTTATCCTCACCCGGATGAGCTCTAGCTGCTCTCCATGACATCACGTCCTGGTGTGGCGGAAGCATCGGGAGAGCACCCGGAAGCACTCCGGGTGACCCTGGAAGGATCGTCCTCCATTGGTTGTGGCGGAAGTTAATAAGTCCCGGGCTCCATGGGACTTTGGGCGCCCCCTGGCGGAGACCAGAGGCCCCAACGGTCTTGAGCCTCCCTGCTCTCCTTCCGTGGGCCTCTTCTGCTCCAGGGCGGTTGCCCCCTCGTGGCCTGGAGGACAAATGTGCCACCACCTAGTCCTTCCAGGCGTCCCGGCCGGGTCTGACCCCCAGCTATGTACGACAACCTATAAAAAAGTATATACCCCTTTGGAAGTTTTCACATCTGCGGTGGGTTGGCACCCTGCCCAGGATTGGTTCCTGCCTTGTGCCCTGTGTTGTCTGGTATTGGCTCCAGCAGACCCCCGTGACACTGTGTTCGGATTCAGCGGGTTGGAAAATGGATGGATGGAAGTTTTCACATTTTATTGTTAAACTTTGGAATTAAGCTGACTTTTTTAATACTTATCAACATAAAATACGCTTTAATGGTAAAGTGAAAACACATTTCTGCCGAGTGGTTTCAATTAATTACAAATATATATTTAAACAAAAAAACAAATTCAATTGATTGCATAAGTATTCACCCCTAAATCTTCATCACAGCCAATTGGTTTTAGAAGTCATGGAATTAATTCAATGGAGGTCAACTGTCTGGGCTTTCAATTGATTGTAGTAAAAATTGACCCTGCAAAGTGAAATGGACAACTTGTGGTTAGTCAGTATGGTGGGCACAAGGAAGACAATAAACACAGCAGGGTAACAAAGCATGGATATTAAACAGGCCGGGTTACATGCCCCATATGGGGGTCAACAGTCTGCTGCCCCTGTCTAACTGGGGAATTTCTACAAACTCCCACCAGTAACAGTTTTTGATAAACAGATCTTGGATGTCTGCACATTTGGGGAATACCACTCCCCGCTGGTGGTCTGCTATACCCACCAGGACATCGTCTCCTTCTGCAGCTGTAGTTCCAGTCTCCCATCAATTTCTGGACCCCTCTTAACACAATCTGTCTTTACTTCTAGGTGTCCATTAGTTGGTTTAGTAGACTGACAAACCAGAATGTTGACAAGCAACATCAGGTGACCAGACCAGCTCAGGTTGGGAAACATGCACTGGTACAGCGCTTTGTTGCACCCACCACACGACAAAACAGCTTGGGATCTTGGTTGGCAACCCCCAGGTAGACATGCAGTCCAGTTTCCCCCTCCAGAAATGACCCTCTATCTGGCACAGCCAGGTGTTATATGGGCCTCCCCTCAGCCTGGTCAACAATGAGGATCCTGTGAGCGAGATCACCCTTGGAGAATCGTGCCACATGGCCGTAGTGCAGTAACTGACGCTCCCTCACAATGCAGGTAATGTGCCTCATTCGTGACTCCATGAGCAACACAAAGTCAAACCAGCGGTACCCAAGGACTCCCTGTAGAGACACAGTACTGAAGGAGTCCAGTCTTCATCTCAGGTCACTGGATAACATCCATATCTCACAACCATAGAGCAAGATAGGAAGCACCAGGACTCTAAAGACTTCACCTTCATCTTTTTGCAGCCAAAATTTTAGTGCTGACATGGATGACTTGATATGCATGTGCCAAGAGAGGAGTCACAAAAAAAAATTAAGGATCATGTCAGCTGATTACAGCTCCCCTTTAAATGCAGCAGGAAATCATGGAGGTCAATCACTTTGAAGATCTCGAAATAGTTTTTCCCATTGCCATATGGCTTTGTAAGAAACCAAATGGCTACCCACAAAGAGGATACTAATCTTTAGGAGTGGAGAGATGGCTTTCATGAGTGTGGTGAATGTACCTTAGAGAGACCTTTGTCACCTGCTAAAGTGCAATTGTGTTTAAATGATATAAATGTGCCTACTTTTGTGAAATTTGTATCATTGTGTCTTTATCCACTTTTTGTCTGTTGACACAAAAGGGAAGACGGATCGAATCTCTTCTTGTGTTAATGTGACTAAATAAAATATCTGAAATAACCTTAGTAAGCAATTCCAGTTTTGCAAACTCCAGATACTGTAATTTAATGGGGGTCAGAGTGCAGGGTCAACCATCGTACTGCGCCTCTGGGGCAATTTTCAGGTTAAGGGCCCAGCGCAGTAGGACCCCTTCCAGATACCAATGCCGACCCTTAGCCTCAGAGCCACCCAACCACTCCACCTTAATGACAGCTGCTTGTGTTTTCTTTTCTTTTTATTTTCTCCAGATGAGTGCTACTGATGAACGGCCATTTCAGTAACGGTAGAAAAGATGGAGAAAGCTTTAGAGGAAGCTACGCTGGAGGTAATTGCCTGAAACAGTTTTACATTATTAGAGTGCAGATAGAAACTATTCATCTCCTTGGAAGATTTCA
The DNA here is from genome assembly GCF_900747795.2 of Erpetoichthys calabaricus. NCBI lineage: Eukaryota > Metazoa > Chordata > Cladistia > Polypteriformes > Polypteridae > Erpetoichthys > Erpetoichthys calabaricus. Next base: position 19,485,291 of record NC_041395.2, on the reverse strand, counting down.
GTTGTAGCGGGGCTACATAATAATAGGTATTCTGTGTTTGTGCTGAGTACGTTTCGTTACGTCGTCCCGTTTACTGTCCGTTATATGTGCGTCAGTGAATGTTGTCCCCCGTAAAGGAAAAGGGGAAGGATGATGGAGAAGAGACCGCAGACCGCAGAGACGGAAATTACTTTGTCAAACTCACCTGATACATCCGGGACATTGCGTATTTAACTCTTTCAGGGCTGATGTCAACTTTTGTCAAAAAGGAGGTGAGGATGGTAATCAACTGTAAACTGTGACAAAACCAACCATTACGTTTTAGTTTGGACTCTCGTTGCTAGACAGGGATTGACCGAGATTTCCCAGTGCTCAATGAGAATAGCAAGGACGCCAACACCATCAAAATGGCACCGACATCTAGTTGAGAAATCAAAGTGAATAACGTAAAGCAAAATGCTCCGTGAGCAACGTTTTGGCCTAATATCTCTGAACTGGACGATGTCTTGTCGGACTCTCGATTTTGATACAAGTGATCTAAAACGAATGAGAGAGATTACAGCTTCAGCTGATTGGTCCCCAGGTAATCGTGGTCAGTGTGTGAGAAGCAGCCCGGACACAGACAGACGGACATCGTATTTTCATCCAACATATTATTATTATACATATTTACAAGGTTCATTGTTGCACAAACCCCAATGCCTCCTGCACCAATCCCCCAAAATCCAGGCCTCTCTTTCCAGTGCCTCTTTCCTTCAGGCCACCTCCACTCCTCTCCAACACAACTCTTGTCCACTTCCACCCGACTCCAGTCATCGTTTGCAGGGAGGCGGCCCCTTTTATACACGCCCGGATGGGCTCCCCAGGTGCTTCCCGACATTCCTCCGCGGACACTCCCCTGGTGTGGCCGGAAGTGCCGGCTGTGCCTCCCGGAAGCCCTCCGGGTGTCCCCCAGTCTTCTCGAAGTGCTGAGGTCCAGGGCTCTCCAGGCACTGGGGCGCCCCCCTGGCGGTGACCACGGGCCCCCTACAGGGTTGAGCTTCTCAGCTCTGTACCTCTGTGGCCTCCAAAGAAACCAGGGCAGTCGCCCCCCTCGTGGTCCAGAGGAGGCATGAGCCCTCCTCCTGTCCTCCTGGGCGTCCCGGCTTGGTGCCACCCCCAGCCGCCGTTGCCACACGTGGTACTGACAATGTTCGACAAGGAGGACTGTCACTTAACAATGATAAGAGGTAGAAACCAGATTGTAATGCACTGCAAACCGTGATCATTACTGCTGTCCCAGCCACGTGAAGAGAGCCTAACTGGCAGCCCACCAGCATGCAGCAACAGAGGTTTCATGTTGTTTTCTGTGAGAAAACATAACGTTCCAGAAACTATATTCAGCCCTCAAAGAGTTAAAAAAGAGAACCGAAAGGCAGAGCAGAACAAAGAGGAGAAAAATTGAGGAGGAAAAGAAGACAATTTAGCCATTCATTTACCAACTCATCACTGCCGATCATTGCTTTATTCCACCGCTTGCTTTTTTCAACATTCGATTCATCATCTCGACAGCCAGCACCGAGGAACCCCGGGGTTCGGATTCATCCCAGCCATTGCCAGGACTTTCACGGGGAGGTCGTTTTGTTTTCGGGAAGGCGCACAATAACATTACAGCCAGTATCAATACCGCCGGACTTTATTAACATTGGACTTATTTATCACCATATTTCAATTGCTGTATTTAACTATCTGCGCTTGTATTTGTATTCCGTGTTTCTATTTATTGTTTAGGGGCAAGGGAGGGTTTTTGTAAATATTTGTATATTCGTGTTTTTATATAGTAACTAGCCATGTGCGCCCAACTACGTTGCGCGTGTTAAAGTTGTCTGTGAAGGGCTCCCTGTTTAAACGTGGCTGCCAGTCGTGAACTGGGCCCTTCGTCGCACAGCATTATGATTTTTTATAAGGGAAACAAAATTACAAAACCCTTGGACATTGATTCGATAGGAACGGCCTACTCGGAATCACTGTCCGAATAGTAATTATGTGGTGGTGGAGGAGCATTTCTGCTTCTCTCCGTTCACAGTCCGTCTCGTTTTCACGAGGTTGTCGTTTCCTCTCACGATCTCTTCTCAACCTTTCTCCAATCTCGCAGGTTGCTTTGTGGCAATCCAAAGAGTAAGGAAGGACCAATGCTTCTTTCTTGAACTCCAAACGCCGACTGATGGAAAATCACAGAAGTGTGTCCGACTTGTATACTCTGACTGCCGACTCCAAGAAGTGGGGTGAACATTCGATTTGGACGAAGTGCTTCCAACGACGGTCGATAGAAACACAAAAAACCACAGTCGACAACGAAGCAGGTGTCGACGCCATATCTAAACACAAAGCACGGTGTCGACGCCAGATCTAAACACAAAGAGTGGTGTCGACGCCAGATCTAAACACAGAGTGGTATCGACAATGTTTGTAAACAAAAGTAACAACCAAGGTGTTGTGTATTCAGCCAGTACAAACAGCATGTAGTCTCCTTTAGTTCAATCCTCTTTAATCACCACACTCCAACCTCATCCAATGATCCTCCCCGTCACTTCCTCTCCTCCATCACTACTGCCCTCTACTGAACACAGCAGGAACACCACACAAGGCAATGTCAGAGGAACATGAATTCGCGGACAAACAAAGATCAAGATCCAAATGAAGATTATATATAAAGATTGCTAGTTCAGTTTCCCTTCATCCCAGTCGAGTCTCCCAGTCCCTAATGCTGCCATCAACATGCTTCACCTTTGGAGTGGTATTGCACAGGTGTTCTCCAGATATGATGCTAATTGTGGGTTCATCAGACCAGAGAATCTTGTTTCTCACAGTCTAAGAATCCTGTTGATACCTTTTTGCAAACTTCAAGTTGACTTCTGTGTGTCTTTTACTGAGGAGAAGCTTCTGTCTGCCCTCTCTATCAGATCGGTGGAGTGTTGACAGTGGTGGCTGCCCTTCTGAGAGTTTCTCACATCTCCACACAGATTCTTTTGGAGCTCAGCTAGAGTGGTTATTGGGTCCTTGGTTACCTCACTTACCAAAGCCCATTTTCCCCCGATTGCTCACTTCAGCCTGAAGACCAGCTCTTGGAAGAGTCATGGTTGCTCCAAATGTCTTCTATTTAGGAAATAATGTATCCAACTGTGCTCTCGTGGACCTTCAGTGCTGCTGCAAATTTTTTATAGACCTCCCCAGATGTGTGCCGCACACAGTCCTGCATCTAAGCAATCCCTTTGACTTCATGGCTTAGTTTTTTGCTCAACTGGGGGACCTTCTATAGACAGGTGTGTACCTTCCCTAATCAGTCCAATCAATTTAGGTGACTCCAAACAAGGCTTAGAAACATCTCAGTGATGATCAATAGAAAGCGATGCACCTGAGCCGAATCTCAAGTATCGTAGTAAAGAGTCTGGATACTTGTATCCATGTGATTTGCAAAAATGAGTAAAATCCTGTGTTTGCTTTGGCATTCTGGGGTATTGAGTGTTACTTGATGATAGAAAAAAAATGAACTTGAATGATTTTAGGGCTGGAACATAACAAAATGTGGTCTGAATATGTACTGAAAGTATTGTTTGTAGTGTACTGTTTCTAAACCATATTGGATTTATGGTGGTTTTGTGTTAGTAACGAGAGTAGGGACCAGGTTGAGGAGACCCTGGAGAGGTGGAGATCTGCTCTTGAGGTGAGAGGAATGAAGGTCAGTAGGACAAGACAGAATACATGTATGTGAATGAGAGGGAGATCAGTGGAATGGTGAGGATACAGGGAGTAGAGTTGGCGAAGGTGGATGAATTTAAATACTTGGGATCAATAGTACAGAGTAATGGGGATTGTGGAAGAGAAGTGAAGAAGAGAGTGCAGTCAGGGTGGAATGGGTAGAGAAGAGTGTCAGGAGTGATTTGTGACAGACGGGTATCAGCAAGAGTGAAAGGGAAGGTCTACAGGACGGTAGTGAGACCAGCTACCAGAAAGCAGGAGACAGAGCTGGAGGTGGCAGAGTTAAAAATGCTAAGATTTGCATTGGGTGTGATTAAGATGGACAGGATTAGAAATGAGGACATTAGAGGGTCAGCTCAATTTGGACGGTTTGGAGACAAAGTCAGAGAGGCGAGATTGCGTTGGTTTGGACATGTGCAGAGGAGAGATGCTGAGTATATTGGGAGAAGGGTGCTAAGGATAGAGCTGCCAGGGAAGAGGAAAAGAGGAAGGCCTAAGTGAAGGTTTATGGATGTGGTGAGAGAGGACATGCCGGTGATGGGTGTGACAGAGCAAGATGACAAGGACAGGAAAATATGGAAACAGATGATCTGCTGTGGCAACCCAAAACGGGAGCAGCCGAAAGAAGAAGAAGGTGGTCTTGTGTTAGTAATCCTAAAATGATGATGAATAGGGTTCACAATCCACACCGTGAACAGAGATTGGTTGGTCAACAGACTAATCCATACAGGTACATGGAAAATGATACTTCAACCATCTATGTTGAGAGTAGCTGGATGATATCACGAGGGGGTTTGATACTGGTATGGACTCTTGCCCTGTGAGTCCTACATTAGAAACTAAGATGTGGCAACACGAACATTACAATGGGAACCAATGAGGCTAATCCTTATGGACTGTGATAAAGTTTATAATTTGTGAATACTGATTTCAATAAACAAGTCCTATAGGACAAACTTTTAATTTTTTCGGTCTGTATGGAGCACATTTTCTCTGTCAATTCATGCCAAGGATCCTATATCTTCATTTGAAAGGTCCCAGTAAACCACACCATGGAGTGTGCAATGAATGGACACCCTTATCTAGTGTCTGTCTCTATCTTGTACCCATTTCTTTCATGATAGACTTCAGCTCTCCATGCATCTCAAACTGGATTACGTCAGTTCAGCAAAAGGATAGAAGGGTGGACTATTATCATCAGCAGTAGACTGTGGGAAACTTGATGGATGGGAGATCCTCCATATATCTCTCGAGGCTTGCACTGAATGATTTAACTGTAGGAGCAGCATATTTTTTTTCTGACATTGTGCTTATGAACTTTTATTTCCCTACAGGGCATCCATGTCAAAGCTGTAGTCTTCATAAACCCCCATAATCCCCTGGGAGAAATCTACACCCCAGCAGAGATGATGCAGTTCCTTGAGTTTGCGAAGAGGTTTGTTTGGTTTGGCTGTTGCTTTTTATTCAATTTGTGTCCACATTTTTGTTTGCTTTATTTATGTGCTAGAAGCCTCATTTTAATCTTCAGAAGTTTAAGATCTTCTTAATCTGGCAGCAATGGGCATGGGTGGCCAATACAGGACCCAGTCAAAGACAAACACACCCAGTTTCACACTCAGACCACAGATAATTTGAAATCGCCAGTCACTTAGCACATCTGGGAGGACTACCCATATGAAATCATGTACATTAACATCCTCAACAATGGGGATCCTGTGAGCTGGATCACCCTTTGGGAATCGCGCCACATGGCCGTAGTGCTGTAACTGACGCTCCCCCACAATGTGCCTCATTCCGGACTCCACAGATTCAAATCAGCGGTACCTAAGGATTTTCTGAAGAGACACCATACCATTAGAGTCCAGTCTTTGTCTCAGCTCATTGAATAGCATCCATGTCTTGTAGCCATATACCAAAACAGTAGGTACAAGGCCTCTAAAGACTTGGACCCTTGTTCTTTTGCAAAGATATCGGGAGCACCACACACCTCTTTCCAGTAACCTCATGATTCCCATGCTCTCCCACTCCATATACTGACTTCAGACCACCTGTTTAATTAAAATGATTCATTTTAGAGTCTGGATATGTGGGAAGCAGGGGAGTGGTAGTCCGGTGCCCTCTGATCGCAACACAGATGAATTTGATATATATGTATATGTGTATATAAATAATATCATTGTTTATTAATTTATATATAACTAGTCATTTAGCCCATTACAATAACAGGCGCTAGAACAGTAGTGCATAAAGATTAGTAGGTACAGTCTATATTAAATGGCAAGGGACTTTGACCTCATTCTTTTTGTTGCTCGTATTTTTCTTTCTTTCAGCCTTTCTTTTGTTGATGTTTACTTGCTGAGCTGACCGTTCTTCGTGGGCTGCCACCGTGTATTGTGTGTCTTTAATTTTCTGTGACAGTAATACTGTCTTGTACGGCTCTATTCAATAAGGGCGCGCACAAAAAGGCGAGCTTCAAAAGGGCAACCTCAAATGAGCGCGGCGAATAAAGGCGTTCGTAGATAAATTAGTTCAAATGGCTCTGGAATATGTGAAGAGCAACAAAGGTGCAGATCTTTATTTACGCGCGCCTTTATTCGCTGCGCCCAATTGAGGTCGCCCTTTTGAGGCTCACCTTTTTGTGCGCGCCCTTATTGAAGGATACCTGTGCGCGCCCTTATTGAAGGATACCATCTTGTACGTCCGCTGGCTTGTACGTCCGTAATATGCCTTTAATTTTCTCTGGCGGTAATACAGGCGTGCACGTCGGTAATATGCCTTTAATCTCCTCTGACAGTAATACTGGCTTGTATGTGGCTGTAATATGCGTCACTGTATTGTGTACCTTTAATTTCCTCTCGCAGTAATACTGGTTTGTATTTCCGTAAAACGCCCTCTAACTTTCTCTGACAGTAATATCACGCATCGCACCGTGCCCCGCGCATGCGCACTTCATCAGAAGACACCCACACACGGACACCTGGACGCACACAGGGATTTTATATATGTAGATTATATACACTGTTTAATATAATAATTCATAAACCATTCTCTGGTTTCCGTTCACAAAGCATTGTAACACATTTCAGATGCACAGTGAAAGTAAGATGTTTTGTTACAGTGTCAAATGAATGAGAATTGTGCAACTCTAACGATTTGTTTATGAATCAAATGAATGAGACTCGTTAGACTGGTTCTCAGGTAGTGACCCATTCACGAATCAAACGAGTGAAGACTCCTGATTCAGGTGATTCTTGTGCATGCGCTTAAACAACAGATGCTGACAACAACAACAACATTTATTTCCATAGCACATTTTCATACAAATAATGTAGCTCAAAGTGGTTTACATGATGAAGAAAGAGAAAAAAGATAAAAGTAAGAATTAAAATAAGAGAACACTAATTAACATAGAATAAAAGTAAGGTCTGATGGCCAGGGAGGACAGAAAAAACAAAAAACAGCTGGAGAAAAAAATAAAATCTGCCGGGGTTCCAGGCCATGAGACCACCCAGCCCACTCTGGGCATTCTACTTAACATCAATGATCAGTCCTCATTGTATTCAGGGTTTTAATGGAAGGACTTGATGATGATGGTCACATGGACTTCTGGTCTTTAATCCATCAATGTAGGGACATCACGGTGCTTTGATTAGGTGGTGGTGACGCAGATCACCACCACAGAAAACCGGAAAAAGAGCAGCAGAGAGAGTAGGGGTTAGTACGGATTTTAGAGCCACCATGAATAGTAATGATAATTAATTGAATATACAGAGCATCAGGGTTAAACTAAAATGAAGTTGTTAGAAAGCCATGTTAAAGTAACGTGTTTTCAGCAGTTTTTTAAAGTGCTCCACCGTATCAGCCTGGCAAATTCCTATTGGCAGGCTATTCCAGATTTTAGATGCATAACAGCAGAAGGCCGCCCGCCTCACCACTTCTTTTAAGTTTATCTCTTGGAATTCTAAGCAGACACTCATTTGAAGATCTAAGGTTATGATTTGGAGTGGAAGGTGACAGGCATTCCGAGATTATTGAAGGCTTTGTAAACCATAAGCAGTATTTTAAAGTCAATTCTGAATGACACAGGTAACCAGTGTAGTGACATCAGAACTGGAGAGATGTGCTCGGATTTTCTTTTCCTAGTTTCTAGCAGCTCCATTCTGCACTCGTTGCAATCGATTGATGTCTTTTTTGGGTAGTCCTGAGAGGAGTGCGTTACAGTAATCTAGTCGACAGAAAACAAAAGTGTGAACTCATTTCTCAGCATCTTTCAATGATATAAGAGGTCTAACTTTTGCTATATTTCTTAAGTGAAAAAATGCTGTCCCCAGTAATCTGATTAATATGCGATTTAAAATTCAGGTCACAGTCAACAGTTACCCCTAAATTCTTTCTTTGTTTCTTCTAAATTCTGACAGCATCACACAGGACACGCATGCACTTTAGCTCTCCTGTTCAGGACCACTGAATCAATTTGTTTGTGTTCATGAATTTATTCATATGATTCAATAAAATTCATTTTTCAAAAAGATCAAATTGTTCGCAAATCACCTATCACTACACAGGATGCTAGATTCATGAAACAGTTGCTGTAATCATGTTTTCTACGTTACTCGATACACGCGACTGTTTCCTTAACTTATCTGGTACTTGGAAACATGTGGACCTCTGGTCATCAAATAAAGGTGGATCGTATCAGTCCTTTGGTATTGTGTCTCTTCAGAGAATCCTTGGGTACCTCTGACATGACTTTGTGTTGCTCACGGAATCCTGAATGAGGCACATGACCTGCACTGTGAGGGAGCGTCAGTTACGGCAGTACGGCCATGTGGCACGTTTCCCCGAGGGTGATCATTGTTGAGAACTTGAGTGGCTGGACCAGGCCAAGGGGACGCCCACATAACATGCTGGCTGTGGCAGATAGAGGGTCATTTCTGGAGGGTGGGGACTGGACCGCGTGTCTGCCTGGGGGTGTTGCCAACAAGGATCCCGAGCTGTTTTGTTGTGTGGTGGGTGCGGCAATGCGCTGTACCAGTTCATGTTCCCCAACCTGACCTGACCTGACCTGACCTGATATAGAACAAGCTAGACATTTCCATTTTGGCCAAACATTTGCTTTCAGTATGTACTCTACAATACCACCCCACAAAGTACATTGCTGATCTAACTTTTGTTAGTAGTGCTGTTCTTAACCAAACATTGATGTTAGGATGTAAAAACAATATTTGCATTTGGGTGGAAGTTGTGAGTATGTGACAGTCTTCTCATTTGTCGCCATACATTTCTGTCATTGTCGCTCTTGCCTTCTGTATCATGGAGTATCCAGTATCTGGCATGTTGATGAGCCATAGTATTAGCCAGCTGCTCAACAACAATATATTCAGGCTTACCACCCATTGTTCTTCTTTACTGAAGCACCTCCTGAGTTTGGCTTGATGCCCAGAGGACGTCACTGCTGGAGTTCTTTTTAGAGCCATCGCAGTATGCAGCACTACATTTTTTGATCATTTAAACAATGAACAGGAGCACAGGTCAGTTTGTGCATTTACTGGTCTCTGTTTGTCGTACATGCATTCTGCATACCATACTTGACACTCATTAGATGGTCCTGCATTTATTTTCTTCTGCCTATGAATAGTCTCAGCAATGTGCTGCATGCTCAGCAGATGTTGCTGCAGTTCTTTTCCTTTCTGCCATGTCACCCTCTCAACCAGCATGTGAATCCCAGAAACTTTGCAAACCCCATTAACTACCCAAATTGTTGGCTTCACCATTGCATATGACATCATAAATTTTCCATTAAGACCAAGATCAAGGTTCTAGCCCCTGTGGTTTGCAAGTATTTCCATGACAGATGGATGAAACCGCTTGCTCCTTATGATATAGTCTGCAGGTATCAAACTGTTGTCATGCCTGCCATCCATCCATCCATTCATACATCTTCTAAAGCCACTTCATCCTCAGCAGGGTTGCAGGGGAACTTTAGCATCTGTCATTATGCCATCTCCCCAATAATGCAATTGATAATCTGGTCCGCTGTTTGAACACCTTAATTAAGAGTCTGGCTGGATTTTCTACCAGCGACTACCCTTTTGAAACTGACTAGATTTTCCCCAACGGAGTTAATTTATTATTTCTCATTTTATGTTTGATTAATAGCTTTATCCAAGGAGTCTTGCAAGATCTGAGTTAATTTTTTTAAATGCACAATGACTCCCATGAATACAACACATATGTGGACCACCAAAGTGCAACATGAAAAATAGTTAAAGTGGACTTCGTATTGCAAATTCCATCTTTAATAGTACATGTGACTTGGCAGGGGTAGGCAGAGTTAGCTGAAGTCAAGCATGGCTTCAGAACTAAGAAGAAGCAGACAAAGTCTAAAATCATCTCCCATGATTCTCTTTGTTTAGTCTAAGCAGGCTTCTAGTACATTTGACAACATCTAAAAACAAGTGGACTGTTACTGGTATAGTGCATTAATATTGTATTTGATTGTGCATAGTATAATCATAAGGTATCTGCTATACTGTATATTATTAAAAATATTAACAGACTGGCACTGCCCAGGGATTGTTTCCTGCCTTGCACCCAATGCTTGTTGGGATATGCCCCAGCTGCCCTGTGACTATGCCCTGCATAAGCATGTTATGAAAATGGATGGATGGATTGATGGATAATCATAATAATATAGTTTGTATATTTTGCTTTTAATTACAGACATAAACTTCATGCCTTTGTGGATGAGATTTATATGCTCTCTGTATTTGATGAGGATGCCACCTTTCACAGTGTATTAAGTTCCAACAAGTAAGTTCAGTTCTTTTATCTCAGATGAAAAACATCTCCATTGCTTACCTTGGTTGAACACTTTAGCCTAGCAAACTGATTATTTGAATTTCCTATCTTGGTTTAATGGCCATTGTCCTTGGGGATTTTGTGCCCTAGGCCAAGATTATTAGTGTGCCAACCGACTGTTCAGTAACTAACCTGTGCGACTGGGTTTATTCCCTCCCCTTATGAGCTGCGCCCTAGGCGAAGGCCTAATTCACCTTAAAGGTGGCACCAGCCCTGATTGCACCCACCCCCAAAGGAGTATTGGAGTAGACATGTTTATAACCTGCCTGATGCCAGCTTCCATTAGCCACTTTTTACAACACTCAATAGGGACAGTGGCCTTATTCTAATTCTAGGCCACAGGGGTACAGGTATAAAAAGGGAAAATAAGTGGAGGTTAACCTCATGCTGATATATGCATAGATTATTTTTCATTACAGAGGTAAGTTGCCCTATTCTCTAATGCCTTATGTTTTATTTATATTACAAGGGGGCTCCGCCCCCTTGCTCGCTTCGCTCGCCTACCCCCCGGCGTTTTGAACCCGCGCCCGATGGGCAGCCACGTGTGAGGATCGAGGAGTCAAGCTTTTTTTTTTTTTTTTTGAAGCTTTTGAATTCCGGTCTTCATTATCTGTAAACTGCTGTCCATGTGTTTGGCCCCGTAGTTTAACCTGTTTATGACGTTTTACTTTGCTTTCTACTCTTGTCTTTCATTTCTGATCTCGCTTTATTCTGCTTTTGTTTCAATGACACCTGGTCCGTGGTGAATATATTTTCCCTTTTTCAACTAATAATTTTCATTTGTTTGCGATACTGTGATGTTTATCGTACTGTTAATAATGCATCATGCACGTTGTAGGCGCCTGTGTTCATTAATTATATCCAGGCAGGCGCGTGTTTGTATCTCGGTTACTGGAGCTGTGTCATGTTGAATCCGTGCCTGCTTTGCCTACGCAGTTTGAGACGCGCGTTGTAGGCGTCCACGTTCATTAGATCTGTCAGTTTTGCTTCCGCGGTTTCAGACGTGTATCCGTACCATCTCGGGTTTGATGTATGAACCTTTGTGGACTCCGTACTGTGTCCCGTTTCACTCTGGGGCGGGGGCGTTGACTCCTCTTGTTTTACTATGTCTCCTCCTGCGCTATCACCACGCATTAGTGCCACTCACCAATATGGCGGCGACGCCTGCGCCTGCCGTATTATGTCGGTTTTTATCATGCTGTGTAGGTGCCTTTGCCTTTTGTACTTTACCGCGCCTTCTGACGCACGATGTAGGCGCCTGCACCTTCCGGGTCCGCCCCCGCTGTGTGGTGTGGACGTTTAACTGTCGTTGTTTCTGCCTTTATATTCTGTATCTCGGTGTGCATGTGTTTCGTGCCTAGGTTTTTTTGAAGCTGTTGCATTCCAGTTTTCATCATCTGTAACCCGCTCTCCATGTGTTCGTCCCCGTTCTTTAATCCCTTTATAAAGTTTGACTTTGTTTCCTAGTCTGTGTTTTATTTCTGACCTCGCTTTATCCTGCTTGTGGCATGTCAGACGGTTCGTAGTCTCTCTCGTTTTACTCTGGGCAGGGGGGCTTTGTTCTGTAACCTGCTCTCCATGTGTTTGTCCCTGTTCTTTAACCTCTTTATGACGTTTTACTTTGTTTCCTACTATGACGGTTCGTAGTCTCTCCCGTTTTGCTCTGGGGGGGGGCTTTGTGTGGCGCCTGCACACGTGCGTAGTCTCTCCCGTTTCACTCTGGGGGGGGGGGGGGGGGGCTTTGTGTGGCACTTGCGCAGTATGTCTTTTGCGTCCACGGGCAGGTCCCTGCGTCCATATCCGGTTTACCATTCTCGTTTAGTAATATGGATACTGTATATCATTTGTGTACACCAGGGTTTTTCTGCCTTTTTCGACTTGTGCACCCCATGGCAACTTTTCAATAATTTAAGTTTAGTTTTCTACCTTAATAAAGTGATCGACAAAGGGGAAATGTTTAGATACTGTTTTTAGCATTATTTAAGTTCAAATGACAAAAATAATAGTAATAGTATGTAATAAATGCTTGCTCACTTATTTTTAAAATGAGCAGATATTGATATACCAGAACTAAACACACTGAGTCGATGAGAATACGTCAGTCAAAAAGATGCTTTTTCTTGCTTTTCACCTACAACTTTGAATATTCTTGGTGCAGTCTTTGAAAGAGCTGAAGTCTCATGTTGTCTTTGGGAACTGATCGAGATCTCTGTGACTTCTTGATGTGCCCGAGTAGGCGAAATTTACCCTCGGTTAGGAACCCCCTGCTCCACACACAGAGTCCAGTCCATCCATCCATGTTCCAACCCACTGAATCCGAACACAGGGTCACGGGGGTCTGCTGGAGCCAATCCCACCCAACACAGGGCACAAGGCAGGAACCAATCCTGGGCAGGGTGCCAACCCACCGCAGGACACACACAAACACACCCACACACCAAGCACACACTAGGGCCAATTTAGAATCGCCAATCCACCTAACCTGCTTGTCTTTGGACTGTGGAGGAAACCGGAGCGCCCGGAGGAAACCCACGCAGATACGGGGAGAACATGCAAACTCCACGCAGGGAGGACCTGGGAAGCGAACCCAGGTCTCCTAACTGCGAGGTAGCAGCGCTACCCACTGTGCCACCGTGCCGCCCACACACAGAATCTTCTTACTTTATTCCACTAACTGAAGTATGTTCACATCTCAATCCTGATTTAAATATTTGGTTTTTAAAGGAGGGAAGGCTCCTTCTTTGTGTTGGCGGCATGACAGAAGATGCTCAGGCATTGACACAAGTGATAACGGTGAAAATATGAAATGACAAAGTGAAAATTGAATTTTAGAAATTTTACAATTTGATTTAAAAATGAAAAACTGAAATACCACATTGACATAAGGATTCCGATCCTTCTCTCTGTACTTTTCAATGACCCGGATTACAGTCTGAAGCAATGTTCCCTCTAAGGAGTAGCATATAGTGAGCAAAAAACATTGTTTATGAGCGACATTTTGTTTAAGCCAAAAATTTATGAGCACCAACTCCGACGGTCGGAGTGAGCAATCGTGCGATAAGTACGAGCGACGCCGTCGGAACGAGCGATCGTGCGGGAAGTATGAGCGACGCTCTGAATTCGTGTGAGCGATTGCTCACGCGCTCATCTTAGAGGGAACATTGGTCTGAAGTCATTTTGGGTTTGATGCAAAAAGCTTCACACACCTGGGTTTGGGGATTTTCTGCCATTCTTCTCTGTAAATCCCCTTCAGATCTGTCAGGTTGGATGGAGACCACTGGAGGACCGCTAATTTCATTCTCTCCTGTTCAGTTGGGTTCAAGTCTGAGTCTTGGCCTGGACCACTCAAGGACACTCCTAGAGTTGTCCCTAAGCCACACCTGTGCTGTCCTAGTTTTGGGCCTATAGTCACTGTCCTCTTAGAAGATGATCTTTCAGTGCAGTCTGAGGTCCAGAGCACTCCGCACCAAGTTTTATTGAAGGATATCTCTGCACTTTGCTTCATTCAGATTTCCCTCAATCCTGTTTAATCTCCCAGTTCCAGCTGCTGAAAATCATCCCCACTGCGTGATGCTGTCACCACTGCGCTTCACCGCCTGAATTTCCTCCAGATGTGATACTTAGAATTGGGGCAAACATTTCAATCTTGGTTTCATTAAACTAGGGAGTCCTCTTTCTCATAGTCTGAGAGTCATTTAGGTGCTTTTTTTGTAAACTCCAAGTGGGCTTCTATCTGCCAAAGAATGTTGGCTCTGTAAGGAAGTGAAAACGGCAAGACTCGATGAAAAGTTAATGAATGGGTAGAAAGGTTTTAAGCAGGAAGAACACGTGTAACCAATGAAGCTCAATCTGGTTGACCATCAACATCACACACACATTGGCATGACAGTTGCCTTTATCAGAGAAGACCGATGGATCACGTTGTCTACTGTTGCTGCACATTTGGATATCAGCTATGGATCTGCAACATGCTATTTGTGCATGATGGGTACCCAAACAGCTTACTAATCTGCACAAGCCAACATCCTTTGGTGAGTTTCGGCAGGTTTCACTCCCTCTGCCCAAAGAAATCTCACTATGGTGTGTTGTTCAACAATGGTGCAATCCTGCAGTAGAGCATCCCCATTCATTTGATCTTGGCTTGAAACAGACTAGCGGCAGAGCTCTGTACCGTGCGTGTTTGAACTACACATAAGCCATTGCGAACGTGTTGTATTCCATCAGCTTCTATCTGTTGCGGCTACTGCGTAATTTTCAAATTGCCTTTATTTCTTGATTTTTCCTCATAGCTTTGTATATTTGTCTCTTCCCACTTCTGTGTATGGTCAACCTGCCTGACCAACCCTTTCCATACACCTTGGTCCTGCACCACCTCCCGAGTAACACCCTTTTACTTAGTACCTCCACCTCCACTTTGGCCTCCTTTGCTTTCTCTTCCCCTTTACTTCCATTCCCATCAGTCTTTGCCCACATATTCAAAGTCTGTCATCATCACATGTCCATACCACCTCCTGTACTTTCTTAGAGGTCTCTACCACTTTTGCTGTACCTCTGATTGTCTCATTTCTTATTCTGTCCTTTTTTTATAACTCCACATTCTCATTTCTGCCACATCTAATTTCTTCTCCTCCTGCGCTCCCTTTACTGCCCACCCCTCAGCTAAATACATCATTGCTGGTCTTACCACTGTCCTAAAAACCTAACCTTTAAGCCTTACCTTGATTCTTCAATCACACAATACTACTGATGCCTTCTTACAATTGTTCTATGAATTCTGTGGGTTATCTCTGGATCTAACTTTACATGTTGAGCAGCTGCAGATCCCAGATATTTGCATGTCCACTCTTTTCAAGAGCTCCCCCTGCAGGCTAAATTCTGAATCTTGATCATCATTGAGTCTCAGGTATTCAGTCTTCCTCTTCCAATTTATCTTCAACTCTCCATCTTCCAACGCCTTCACCATTCTTCCAGTGTCCTCTCCATTTCCTCTTTTCTGGTACTACGCAACACAATATCATCAGCAAAATTCCATACCAGGAAAACTGGTCTTTTATCTCATGAGTCAACAAAGTAGCTCTCTCTATAGAGGGAAATATATAATAGGACAGTCAGTCAGTCAGTCAGGCGGTGGCACTGACCAGAAAGCAGGACACAGAACTGGAGGTGGCAGAGTTCAAGATGCTAAGATTTGCATTGGGTGTGACGAGGATGGACAGGATTAGAAATGAGGACATTAGAGGGTGACCTCAGGTTGGAAGGATGGGAAACAAAGTCAGAGAGGTGAGATTCTGTTGGTTTGGACATGTGCAGAGGAGAGATGCTGGGTATATTGGGAGAAGGGTGCTAAGGATAGAGCTGCCAGGTAAGAGGAGAAAAGTAAGGCCTAAGAGAAGGTTTATGGATGTGGTGAAGGAGGACATGCAGGTGATGGGTGTGACAGAACAAGATGGAGAGGACTGGAAGATATGGAAGAAGATGATCCGCTGTGGCAACCCCTAATGTGAGTAGCTAAAAGAAGAAGAAGAAGACAGAGTTAGCAGTCCCGCTCAGGTGGCTGAAGTGGTCTCCTGTAGTTCTACACCGTCTTCCCATTAATATGTTGGCTGAACTGGTATCTTATTTGTGCAAGTAAAATTTTAAAATGAATTCTAAAAGTCATCACATTTTAATATATAGATATAATTGTTTTGTTTTTGTTTTCTTTGCTGCAGACTTCCTGACCCACAGAGGACTCATGTGATGTGGGGAATGACCAAGGTAATGATCACATCTCTATATCTGTCTTCTTGGTGAACAAGCATAAAGAAAGTAAAGAAAACCCTATGGTATTAAAATGTTTGGGTCAAATGGTAATTTATCAGACAAAACAAAAGTAATATCTAGAAGTATTGCTAAGAAAAACCACTAATTAATTCATTACACATGAAACTCTAACTAAGTTCACACAAAAACTTTGGATACGCTGTGTCAACAACACATTCATCATATCAAAAATGACCTGTTGAATGAATTCCACAGACACATCAACTCAATATTCCCTGCAGTCCATTTCACTAAGGAAGGGGAAATGAACCAAGGTATCATAATTTCCTGGACATCTCCACTGAAATAGCAAGCAACGGCACTCTGATTACAAGTGTTTATTGCAAGGAATGTTACATGGACAAAATATTATACTTTTCTAGCAATCATCCCTCATCACAAAAATGGAGTTATTCAGAAGATTCAACATCCATTGTAAGACAAAGGAAACAAAAAGATTGAATGACGCTATCTTTTCCATCTGCTCACATCAAACACCTACCCCAAAACATTTATAACACAATGCTTACACAGGAGACACCACGGACCTAGGCAAAGAATCGACTCCAACCTGAACTCCCATTCCACCTGGCACACCCTTCCTTATCATCACGGTGCATCAGAAAGGACAGCGCAAATTCTCTGCAAATCGGGCATCAGAATAGCACATAAAACCAACAAACATTTTTCAAACTGTCCTTTCTAATGCCAAAGGCCGGAAATCTGCAGCAGAGACACGTAACACAGTATACAGTATATAATGCAATGCATGCCCAGCCTGGCTGGGAATCCAAACTGCCCTTTGGGAGCTGGTCGGGACCACTGCCCGGATGGAACGCAAAAGAGAGGTCTGGAGATTCGAGATCCCATCCTGTATGGAGAAGTGGAGGCGGCCAAAGGAGAACTAGAGAACACCTATTAGTCCTCTCAGCCACAAGGGAACAGCATGAAGCTAATCCCAGGTTACTGCCAAATACAGGAGCACCTGGCCTGGAACCAATGGTCAGCCAATTGGCCGCGACCCCGGAAGCAGTCAAGGGTCACACTTTAAAAGAAGCCTGGTGAGCTTGGAGTCCAGTGTGAAGTGGAGAAAGAGGAGGAAAAGCCACCAGTATCCTTGGGGGAGGGATTGAGGGGGACTGGTGAGCAGAGGAGAAAGTAGGCCAGGGACAGAATATTATGTATTGTAGAGGTACAGTCTGAAGGGTTGAGTGATAATTATTTTATCTTTATATGACCCGAGCCCTGTAACCTGTACCTGCCTGTAACCCTTCTTTTTACAAATGAGTGGTCCTTTAAGTGAGGGGTCGATTTGAGAGTTCGCCCCACTGACTATTATTTGATATTATGTGCATTTTCATGCAATGCGAAAGCACCTTTTGCGGTCCTCATTCAGACCTGTGAATGTATTACTCTGATCTTCACCCTGGCAAGTAAGCGAACCAGCCGCTGTGGCACAACATCAGAACTTTCGCCTCAGGCGCTGACGTCTGAATTTCGATCCCCATAAAGAGGAGCAGAGGTGCATACACCAAACAGGGTGAAATATTATGTGTTGTGCGGGGAAAATACGTATTGAACGTGTTAACGTTTTTCTCAGTAAATATATTTGTAATGGGGCTATTAACATGAAATTTACACCAGATGTCAGTAACAACCCAAGTAATTAATCCACATGGTGCTCACTGGATCATTCAGAAGGTCACCGGTGCCATCAGTATGCTTTGCAACAATAAGGTTGCTAAGGTCTTGAGAGAGCTCTTTGCTTCTACCCATCATGAGATACTTCTTGTGTGACTCCTTGGTAATGAGAAACCTTTTTATAGGCCATCAATTAGGACCACACCAGCTCATAATCATTGGCACTAATGGGGGGCTATCAGGATTGAATTCTAAATACTGACAGATGTCAGCTGTTTCTTGGCATTCCACAACCTTTTTGCACCTCCTTTTCTTCATGTGTTCAATACTCTTTCCCTGTGTCATTCCACTTTATTACACATAACTTCATTTATATGTATAATGTATTTGTGTATGTATGTACTGTATAGTTGGAAATATACAAAGGGAGAAGATGAGTCATGTATCTTAAAATAGTTTTTAATTCCTTAGCTTTCAACTCCTACCAGAATTCATAATCAGAGGAAAATGATTAGACATACAGGAATCAAAGGCAATATATAGCAAATGAGAAAATGGTAAGGGGAGTATTAATAAGGTGGGGTTCAGAAAGTGTTGGTCATAAAGACTTATTTAATATGTGGATTTTCTTCTTATTAAGCCTACATATGCTGGGTTCATGTCCAAATGTCTTTTAATTGCATTTTAGATTGATAGCCATGATTCAGCGAGCTTTCTGGAACTTTTAGTCGTCTTCTTCTTTCGGCTGCTCCCATTAGGGGTTGCCACAGCAGATCATCTTCCTCCATATCTTTCTGTCCTCGTCATCTTGTTCTGTGACACTCAGCACCTGCATTTCCTCTCTTACCACATCCATAAACCTCCTCTTGTCCTCTTCCCTGGCAGCTCTGTCCTTAACATCCTTCTCCCAATATACTCAGCATCTCTCCTCTGCACATGTCCAAACCAATGCAATCTCGCCTCTCTGACTTTGTCTCCCAAACGTCCAACTTGAGCTGACCCTCTAATGTCCTCATTTCTAATCCTGTCCATCCTCGTCACACCCAATGCAAATCTTAGCATCTTTAACTCTGCCACCACCAGCTCTGTCTCCTGCTTTCTGGTCAGTGCCACCGTCTCAAATCCATATAACATAGAACATTTCACTCTTCCCGTCTGTCACAAATCACTCCTGACACTCTTCTCCGCCCTGCCTGCACTCTCTTCTTCACCTCTCTTCCACAATCCCCGTTACTCTGTACTGTTGATCCCAAGTATTTAAACTCATCCACCTTTGCCAGCTCTACTCCATGCATCATCTTCACCATTCCACTGACCTCCCTCTCATTCACACACATGTATTCTCTCTTGTTCCTACTGACCTTCATTCCTCTCCTCTCTAGAACATATCTGCACCTCTCCAGGGTCTCCTCAACCTGCTCCCTACTCTCACTACAAATCACAATGTCATCAGCAAACATCATAGTCCACAGGGACTCCTGTCTAATCTCATCTGTCAACCTGTCCATCACCATTGCAAATAAGAAAGGGCTCAGAACCAATCCCTGATGTAATCCCACCTCCGTCACTCCTACCGCAGACCTCACCACTGTCACACTTTAGAGTTCTTTACATACTTCTGTGCCACTCCTGACTTCCTCATACAATACCATAGCTCCTCTCGAGGTATTCTGTCATATGCTTTCTCCAAGTCCACAAAGACGCAATGCAACTCCTTCTGGCCTTCTCTAAACTTCTCCATCAACATTCTCAGGGCAAACATCGCATCTGTGGTGCTTTTTCTTGTCATTAAACTGTAATGCTGCTCACTAATCATCACCTCACTTCTTAACCTAGCTTCCACTACTCTTTCCCATAACTTCATGCTGTGGCTCATCAATTTTATCCCCCTGCAGTTACTACAGTCGTGCACATTCCCCAGTTCTTAAATATCGGCACCAGTACACTTCTTCTCCACTCCTCAGTCATCCTCTCACTTTCCAAGATTCCGTTAAACAATCTGGTTAAAAAACGTTCTGGAACTTTTAGGATTAGCCCTGAATTATACCTGTACTGTGTCCCAGCTCATTAAACGTGTGTCCAGTTGAACTTGTATGTGCCTATGTGCATTGCGATGTTCTGGTGTACGTGTTGCATGTGTTTTAGATGTTTGTCCCACATACACAGCCAAATGGCAGCTTGGATTCCCGGCCAGGCAGTGGTCCCGACCAGCTCCCAGATGGCACAAGAAAACTCCTGCAGTGTGTCTCTACACCCTGCCTACCTTCACAAGTCATATATGACTTTCTGTATTGGTAAAAAAACTGATTGTTACTAGTTAATAGTAAATTAGTAATTAGTAAAACTAATCGTGATTGATTTTTTTGTAGGATTTTGCTGTTTGTGGCATGCGCGTTGCCTGTCTTTATACAGAAAACCAAGATGTGATTGGAGCTTTGGAGCCATTAGCTGTCTTTCATGGGATTCCTGGAACCACTCAGCACCAGGCAGCCCAACTACTTCATGACAGAGGTAAGCTAAGTCCGATCACAATCTCACTTTAAAGACGTTTATTTAAAACATTTGAACCTCCTCCATCTGTCCATTGTCCCGCTCCATGTATAGCCTCGCTTGTGGGTCCAGAGTCTAGCCTGGCAGCACTGGTACAGGGCAGGAACCAATAATGGGAGAGGGTGTCAGTCGCATTTTCTAAGACGGGGGGAAACCAAAAGTTCCCAGAATCGGTCCATACCATGAGAGTAGGACATACTTCTTGAATATTCCGCTGGGCATCATATGCCAACAGTCTGATTAATCAGTCTGCCGAATGGCATAGTGATGAGCTTGACTGAGTGCGTATATCTGATGTTTTTTTCTAGAATTGCAAGAGATTTGGATGATTTTTTGTTCTCTGTGCTATTGTGGGTGTTTTTAAACAGAAGGTAATAGTCACGTTTTTTGTCGACACTGATAGACTTGTTCATAAAGAATTTCATTCATTGCATGGGATCTATGAGATGATATGAAGCAGGCTGTCCATGCTCGGCAGCCATCAAGTTGAACTGAACTGGAGAGATTTTGTATGAAGAGATGGTCAAAAAATACCATCCATCCATCCATTTTCCAACCCGCTGAAATCCGAACACAGGGTCACCGGGGGTCTGCTGGAGCTAATCCCTGCCAACACAGGGCACAAGGCAGGAACCAATCCTGGGCAGGGTGCCAACCCACCGCAGGACACACACAAAACACACCCACACACCAAAGCACACACTAGGGCCAATTTAGACTCGCCAATCCACCCTAACCTGCATGTCTTTGTACTGTGGGAGGAAACCCGGACGCCCGGAGGAAACCCACGCAGACACGGGGGAGAACATGCAAACTCCACGCAGGGAGGGACCCGGGAAGCGAACCCAGGTCCCCAGGTCTCCCAACTGCAAGGCAGCAGCGCTACCCACTGCGCCACCGTGCCGCCCCGGTCAAAAATACCTCCATCCAGAATCAGACACTCATCAAAGGCTATAGGAGGACAGTGTCTAGAGGCCAAAAGGAGGCCTCAACTAAGTATTGATGTCATATCTCTGTTGGGGTGCCCAAATGTATGCATCTGTCTAATTTTGTTATGCTGCATATTGCATATTTTCTGTTAATCCAATACACTTAATGTCACTGCTGAAATCCTACTGTTTCCATAAGGCATGTCATATATTAAAAGGAAGTTGCTACTTTGAAAGCTTAGCCAATGAGAAACAAAAATCCAAAGAATTAAGAGGGGTTCCCACACTTTTTCATATGACTGTATATAAAGAGGAATTTTCAAGCTCTTATTTTATAAATAGTATAAGGTAGACCTGACCCATTGGACAAACACATGCATGTTTGAACTCTTCGTTAGTAATGCTGCTGCTCCCCCCCCCCCCCCCCCCCCAAGTCAGTTGTAATCAACATGTCAGAGCAGGAGGTACACAGTAGTTTTGCGCAGTGAATTATTATTAAATGTTCGACAAATGAAGGAGTCTTTCAGATTTATTCGAGACTTAAAAATCAGTTTGCGGATGAGTGTCTCTCTCCATCTAGAGTGTAGAATTGGTGCAAGTCATTCAGAGAGGGAATATCATCTCTTTGGTCCACTTAAGGAATTTTTAGTAAGGAAGAAATTCAAATTGAATGAGCAGGTTATTGACGCTGTGCAAGAATGGATCAACATGCAGTCACAAGACTTCTACTCTTCTGGGGTTAAGAAGCTTCCTTGGCGCTGGAACAAGTGAATTACAGTGGCAGGAGACTACATAGAAAAATAGTGTGTAAGTCGTTTCATAGTTTTCAATAAATAAAGTGTAGCTCATAAATTCCTGTTTATATTTGAGCACCCCTCATATATACAAGGTATTTTATTCTCATTCCACTTGAGCAACTTGGACTGTATAGTCCATATAAGTCCATTACATAAAATCCAAATGAATATCCATTTTAAAACAGGACAACCCCCTGAGGGGGGATGAATACTTTCACAAGGCACTGTATTCATAAAATAAATGAAAAGTTAATTCAGTTTATTCTTTTCAAGCACACTTCTACTCACCAGCTCAGTATAAATATATTCTGACATAAAAAAGAAACATTTATGGAGAGGAATTCAGCAGTAGATGATATCGCACATTAGGATTTGGAATTGTTAGAGAGTTCTGGAGACCTCGGCCATCAAGGTGTCTCCCCCAATTGGCCATTCCACAGCTGAGACAGCGCTGGGCCAGCCAGTCCGATAAAAGGACCCCTCTGCCCCAACGATTCCTGCGATCCACCATCAGATATGACTTTACCTTAGGTAGGCAAAACAACTTGGCAGGTGGGCAGTGGCACCAAGTGCCACATTTGAGTATGGAGAAAAGAAACAGAATAGGTGAGGGTTAGAAACAAATTATAACTATCATGTTACTTATGTTTTAGTGCTAATGACTAACAACAGAGATGCAGTCTGTACAGTTAATCAGCAGCTCTAGTCAGGGTGGGCTAAACTGAAGTAGTGAGTCTTCAGTCGGGATTTGAAAGCTGAGACCGAAGGGGCATCTCTTATAGTAGCAGGCAGACCACTCCACAGTTTAGGGGCCCTGTAACTAAAAACTCGACCTCTCATTGTTATTTTATTAATCCTTGGAATCACAAGGAGACCGGCATCTTGAGATCTTAATGTGCGCTCTGGTTTGTAAGTTCAGACAAGTAAGCCGGACCTTGGCCATTTAAGGCTTTATATGTTGAAAGGAGGATTTTGAAATCTGCCCTAAACTTAACCGGGAGCCAGTGTAAGGATTTAAGAACTGGAGTTATGTGTTCGGATTTTCTTGTTCTTGTAAATAATTCTTGCAGCAGCATTTTGGATTAACTGGAGGATGTATAAAGAACAGCTTGAACATCCAGTGAACACCGCATTGCAGTAGTCAATCCTATTAGAAATAAATGCATGACTTAATTTCTCAGAATCCTGCTTATTTAGAAAGTACATTCATTTCCCAATATTCTTAAGATGGAAGAAACATGATTTGGACAATTTTGTAATGTGCGCTTTAAATGACATGCTAGACTCCATGATAACTCCTGAATTGCGGGCTGATTCAGTAAAATTAATGGTGATTCCAACTGAGTTAAATCAGCATCATTACCTTATATCATTAACATCTCTGTTTTATCTGTTTTTAAAGACAAGTAGTTCTCATCCATCCACTCCTTTAATTCATTAACACAACTAATTAAAGACAACATCGGAAAAACTTCATTTGATCTAAATGAAAGGTATAACTGGGTGTCATCTGCATACGAGTGAAAATTAACATTATGTTTCCTAATGGTAGATCCCAGTGGAAGCATGTAAAGTGAAAACAGTAAAGGTCCCAGTACTGAGCCCTGCGGGACACCATATTGAACTTCTGTGTATAATGATGGAGTACTGTCAGCACATTTCTGTACATATTGGAATCGATTTGATAAATAAGAACTAAACCAAGCAAGCACAGTGCCTGTAAACCCAACATCATTTTCTAGTCTGTGCAGTAAAATAGAATGGTCAATGGTGTCAAATGGTGCACTTAAGTCTAACAACATAATTACAGTGGAGTTTCCTTCATCATAGGATATCAGAATGTCATTTACAACCCCACGTTAGTGCCGTTTCTGTACTAGTTAGTTTCAAACCCTTTCTTTGAATAACAATCCACCTTTTGCAATGAGGCTAACGCTCATCAGATGCACTTCTACCCAAGGGGGTCCAGATGGAGTAACTTCTGATCAGGCCACCTTTAAAAAGGCTGTCAGACACAGCAAGTCAATTCCATAACATTTCATAGCCTATGGGCTTGCAGGCATATCATGTGCCAGTGTTCCTGCTCACTGTTTTAAGCTGCTCCACTGTCAGGGTTTCAGAATACCAGCAGGACAGATGACCATCCATGACCTGGTCACTCTCAAGTGACAATCAAAAGCAAGTTCCATGCTGCTGGCTTGTCAGAGGTCCTCTTCTTGCAGCTCTTAGGCATCTGACCTTTCATCAGAACAGTGGCAGGCCCCTGATGGCTTCTGTAGTGTACAGGAGCTACCTTGGGTTTGCCTTCTCTCCTGATTCTAATGCCAAAGACCAATTTTCACCTGCCCAACATTCTGATATGTGACCCTCTGCCTGCCAAAGGCCAGCAACTTAATTAGGCCCTTCCACAGGAATGGGGTAACATCTGACAAGTGCGGATTCAGAGGCTCTATGAGCCGGACGGGTCCATCAGTCACACACAACACTGAAGAACTGCAGGACAGCTGATACTAATGTGCACAGTTCTACTTGTTTTCCTGTTATTTGAATTGTTGTTTTAATTGGTTTTCCATCCATCCATCCATCCATCCTCTTCCGCTTATCCAAGATCTGGTCACGGGGGCAGCAACTTGAGCAGAGATGCCCAGACTTCCCTCTCCCCGGTCACTACTTCTAGCTCTTCCAGGAGAATCCCAAGGCGTTCCCAGGCCAGCCAAGAGGCATAGTCCCTCCAGCATGTCCTGGGTCTTCACCAGGGCCTCCTCCCGGTTAGACGTGCCCGGAACACCTCACCAGGGAGGCGTCCAGGAGGCATCCTGATTAGATGCCCGAGCCACCTCATCTGACTCCTCTCAATGCGGAGGAGCAGCGACTCTACTCCGAGTTCCTCTCCGGATAACTGAACTACTCCACCTATCTCTAAGGGGAAAGTCCAGCCTGAATAGACCTTACCGAGGAGGGCCCACCACCCGCAAGAGAGGCCATAGGGGTCGGGTGCAATGAGATGTGGGTGGTGGCCGAAGGCGGGAACTCTGGCGTTCCGACCCTCGGTTGCCGAAAGGTGAGGTGGCTTGGGCATCTGATCAGGATGCCTCCCTGGTGTGGTGTTCTGGGCACGTCTAACCGGGGAGGAGGCCCCGGGGAAGACCCAGGACACCCTGGAGGGACTATGTCTCTTGGCTGGCCTGGGAACGCCTCGGGATTCCCCGGAAGTGCTAGTAGAAGTGGCAGAGGAGAGGGAAGTCTGGGCATCTCTGCTCAAGCTGCTGCCCCTGCGACTTGATCTCGAATAAGTGGAAGAGGATGGATGGATGGATAAAATAAGGAGGTGCCACCTAAGCACTGTGTGCCCTTATACCCGCTGCTTTGTATGCTTTCGTAGATGACTTGAGGCACTTCACATGCCCTCTAAGAATTTCCCTCTTGCCCTACACTTTGAGAACCACTGAGTCAAACTACAAGCATTTTATTGGTTCTTTAAATTTAAGTTCTGCAAGTTTGGTTTTTTAAACTTTTAAGTACAGAAGGACTCCAATTATCAGAGGGCTCCACATTGTGTGAGGTGAACCTGTAAAACCTGGTTTATACTTACTGCGTGAAGCTGGCACACAAAACGTATGCACAGTGAGTGACCAAAATGCATCTATACTTGTTACGGCCCGTTCGATTGGCACCTTGATATTCACCTAGTCAATAAGTGATAGTTTTTGGTCAGTGTCGCATAGCGGAGGATGTGAGACACTGCTGATGGAAGAAGAGTTGTGCCTGATATTACTGACTTTTAAGAGGAAGAAGAGGAGAAGGTGGAGTGTCAGACCTAATGACCAAAAGCGGTACAGGTGTAATATTCTCGTGAGTAGGGGACCCACATGATGAGCAGATGCATTTCAAATGTTGTGTGTCTTCCTTGCATTTTGATGACCTCTTGTATCATATGCAGCCTCTTCATTCATTATTCTGCCACCCAAAGGCCTCTCCTTGAAATTCACCATTTTGGATACACATTCACTGTGTCACGTAGTTAGAAAAATGTCTGTGCGCAGCGAGCGGCAAAAACACCAAATGCTCCAACCAGTCCCCAAATCTGACCCTATATTTGCCGCACGTGGACACGTTAAGTATAAAGTAGGCGTAAGTGCAATACACTGTTTTTCTTGTACAGTAATTCATAAAAGCTTTGCTGTGAATACTGTACACATATTGCTTCAACACGATCAGCACTTCATGGGTAACAACTTACTGCTTCGATGTGATGTGGACGACTAGCAAGAGAGAAGTTGTGTGTAATGTGATGCAATTCCACGGCACACCTGGGAGGCTACAGTAAGATGGATGGTTTTGTAGTTATTGGCTGCGATGAGGTTGAAATATCACAACTATCAGGAGGGAAGTGTTGTGTAATGTTGCACGATGGCGCAGCGTACCCAGGAATCTAGAGTAAGGGGGTTTCGGTTGGTACTTTTACTGAAGGAAGCACTTTCTCAATCCTTCTAGCTAGGACTTTAGAAAATATCTTTCCATTGTTGTTCAAAGTGAGATTGGTCTGTATGATGCACATTGTAATAAGTCCTTATTTTGCGCAGGAAAGACGATAAGTAGAGCTTGACGAAAAGTTTGAGGTAGAATTTTATTGTCTCTAACTTCTGTAAATGTTGCTAATAAAAGGGGAGCTAACGTAATTGAGAATTTTTTATAAAATTCGGCAGGGTAGCCATCAGGGCCTGCTGCTTTCCCACTCCGAACTGAGTTTACAGCATCTAGTAATTCTGTTAGTGCCAGAGGTTTATCCAATTCCTCTGCACTGAGAGTATCTAGTTGTGGTATCTGTAATGCATCCAGAAAGCTCGGTAGAATATAAGGACTTACAGTAGTCTCTAAATGTGTGCATTATTTTTTTTATGATCAATGGCTTTGTCTCCGTTTGTGTTGGGATTGCATTGCGAGCTTCCTGCTTGTGGATTTGTTGAGCTAAGATATTGTTAGCTTTCTCTCTCCGTTTTCAAAGTAATAATGTCCTTTACTTGTTAAGAGGCTGAGTTCTGAATGCAAAGCCTGTCTTTTCCTATGAAGTACTTCATTTGGACACCTGGTATGTTCTTGATCTATTCTGGAAATTTCACTGATTTAGCTCTGATACCTTCTTGGTTTCCAATTTATTTTTGTGGGTAAGATATGAGATAATCTGTCCTCTTAAGAAAGCCTTCAGAGTTTCTCAGAGTATTCCTGTAGAAACCTCCGAGGATGTATTTGTCTCTAAAAAAAACTCGATTTGCTTGGATATAAATTCTGTACAGTTCTTGTCTGTTAATAAAGGTGGGTTAAGATGGCATCTGTGACATAAGTATGTGGGGCATTGTGATTTTAGCACCATGATCAGAGGAGCGTGGTCAGAAATAACAATAGCGTCGTACTTACAAGATTTAATCGTAGGCAAGAAATTATTATCTATAAAAAAATAAATTCTTGTGTAGCAATGATACATTGATGAGTAGAAGGAATATGCTCTTGAGTTTGGTTTTAAAAATCTCCAGGGGTCTGATAAGTTGTGATCAGTTACAAACTGTAATTGTTTTTGCGGTGTTGGACGTCATCGTCCCTGTGGCAGGAGACCTATCTAGGTCTGGATTTGTTTGAGTTTTACGTTTTCCAAGGTAGCATTGGTCCACATTATTTTGGATAATGATTGGTTCTTCTGTACATCAGTACAGAAGTACATCACAAAACTTTAAAGGTGTATTTATTTATTTATTTTTTGACATAGCTGAAAGACCCCCTCCACTGCCCACCCTCAACCTCACTCTTTTAGGCTCTGTTAAGCTTTTGCATTTATTCAGTCCTGTTTCCATGTTTGAATATTTGTGTGCCCCACAATGGACTGGACATCCTTTTCAAAGCAGTGCCCTTTAAATATCCAAAGACATTCTGTTAAGTTGATGGGCAACTCTAAACTGGCCTAGTGTGTGTGTGCGTGTGTGCGTGTGTGTGTGTGTGAGCTGGCATCCTGTCCTGTCTTGACTCCTGCCTTATGTCCCTTACTGGCAGTATGAACTGCAATTGTAAGCAGATGAAGATGGATGGATGTCATAGAGTTAGTTTCATTCACAGTACCATTATAACAGAGATGTCTCTTTCCTATAGATTGGATCAATCAGGTCTACCTGCCGACTAACCGCGGCCGACTGAAAGCAGCACATCAGTACGTCGTAAATGAGCTGAAGGCACTCGACATCCCCTTCCTCGATCGCCCAGCTGGATTCTTCATTTGGACAGATTTTCGAAAGGTACATCTGACATGTTTTATTATCATCGAGTTCACACAGTTGAGCAGTTTTCTCAGCTCAAGTCTGTTTACCTGCGTGTCAGTTGCTTAGAGATGTATAGAGTGAGAAGTCAGGCAAAATGACTCCTTTTATAAATACTATATCATTATTTAGAACACATGCATTTCATGTTTATGTAAACACATCGTTAAAACAGAAACGTTTTTCATGTTTTAGTAATAATTGACAAAATGTAGACATGAAGTGTATAATATGTGAAGCCTGAAGTTCAAATATCAAATAAACACTTTCACAAAAGGTACAAACATAACGGAACAAGTGCGCTTCTATTCAAGACTATAACTGCAGAAAAAGAACCTGCGTTAGGGTACGACATTGACATGCATTTGCTACGACCGTTTCGGTGAGTAACGGTATCCGCTGTTGCCTGGTAATCAAAACTTCGCAGGTTCAAACCCGGACGAGTCCGTTTTGAGAAGCAGCAAACACATCAACCTCTGAGCAAATGAATTCTAAACATACAGAGAAAGAGGATGAAAACTAGGAAATGCTCAGGACAAGTGTATTCACTGCACGTTATCGTGCAGTGCGCCGTTACTGGTACTGTATATTTTCGAATCTAATCCGCTCCCTTTTTACAGCTTCAGAGGGCTAAAAAAATCAGATACAGATTAGAATTGTGTGCGGATTAGATTCGCGGTCGAGAGCTGTATGTGCCGTAAGGACAATATATTTGCACTATTAGCTATTACACCTCTTGGGGTTAGGGTCTTTCGGCTGAAAGGAAAGGAATTAAAAATAAAAAGAGTCAGAAACCACGTGATGGAGAGGTGATGGGAGACTGGCAGAGTCGAGTACATGAACAGGTGTGCAACAGAAGAACTCACGCAATCAACAGGAGTGCGCTTGTGGCGTGAGCTGGCAAGGGGCGGATGAAGGAAAGGTGTGGCTTAGAACCATGAACTAACTTTTTTTCATTTAAGAAATCACCAAAAACTGAATGCGGATTAGATTCAGGTTCGGATTAGATTAGAAAATATACAGTATTCATGAATTTCATGGAACTCAGTCAATGAGGAAGGAGAAACTGAACTAGTTTTGAGTGGATTATAAAAGTACGAAGGCCTTTTAAGTGTCCATGAGGACTAGGGAAACATCTGTTGGACCAATTATTTTAGCCAAAATGACACCCCGATCTGTGGGGCAGCACTGCACTACTGTGCTTCCTCGAAATATAATCATACTATGAATCCACAGTTCTCCAAGTCCTTTATCTCTTGAGGTTCAATCACTATAACTAACTAACACCCACAGTTCCTGTGATTCATGGGATCAGTGTTATACAGGGTGACCACAAAAACACTCCTTGATTTTAATTGGTTACAAAACCAAAATTTATTGGAATATTCTTTCACCTTTGAGGCTACAGTTTCATCAACTCATAAACTTTCATATGGTATCTGTTGATTACATACACTTGATGTGCGCCCCACCTGTTACTCAGCAAACATCAATACGATAATCGAGCTCAGACCAGACTCTCCAAAGCATATCTGGCGTGATCGCGTTTATAGCTTCAGTGATGCGTTCCTGCAGATCATCCATATTTTTGCAGGTAGTGGAGGTACGTACACTCTTGTCTTTCACATACTCCCAAAGGAAAAAGTCACTAACAGCAATGTCCGGTGATCTCGAGGGGCCTCTTGAGGAACACCTGGTCATTTTGTCCAGCGTGACCAATCCGTCTGTTTGGCAGGCGCTCATTGAGAGAAAATTACGGACAGCTAGATGCCTGTGTGGTGGTGCCCCATCTTGTTGAAAAAGGTAGTCACCTACCTCAGTAAGTTGTGGAATCAACCAGTTTCTTAACACATCCAGTTTATCTTATTTATAAACATATTCCAATAAGTTTTGATTTTGTAAGCATTTAAAATCAAGGAGTGTTTTTGTGGGCACCCTGTATACTTGGGGATGGGTTGTCCCTGTCACTACCTGACCTGTGCTACCTATTGAGGAGCAGAAGACTCTTAATCCAACAGTGAAGACACAACACACAGTGTATCTACTGTGTGTAGAACAATGACTTATTTATATACTATTCTCATTATGGCCAGCTAATGTACCCCTCACATGAAAATACTGCAAATCTGGCTGGAGTAGCAAGTGGGTAATGACATCACACAAGATCTGTATACAGTGTGTGAACACTAGGGGGCACCCAAAGCCCCAGACTCCACACACAAGTACCTAATACCATATACAGGTAATGATCCTTCAAAACACAGACTTCTCTCCACAATAAATCCTCCTTCTCTCCTCCAGGCAAGCTTTGTCCACCTCCTCCCAACTCAACTCATTTTTTATTCCTGACCCAGGAATACTTCCAGGTGTCAAATGACTACAGTGTTGAAACACTTTCGGATCAGGCAGAACCTCTTTCCAAGTGTGCACCTTTCTTACAGCCCCCTCTGGTGAACCCCACACACCCCGACTAGGCTGCTCACCAA
The DNA here is from genome assembly GCF_900747795.2 of Erpetoichthys calabaricus. Taxonomy (NCBI): domain Eukaryota; kingdom Metazoa; phylum Chordata; class Cladistia; order Polypteriformes; family Polypteridae; genus Erpetoichthys; species Erpetoichthys calabaricus. The sequence goes on along the minus strand of NC_041395.2, from coordinate 19,454,206 downwards.
GACTACATTTACCCAGGGTGCCCTGCAGGAGTATGAATGGGAGCTCCACTTGAGGGAAGCTGTCACTTAGTGTAGTAGGGGATTAAATAGCCCCCCAGAGAGACAATTCTTTCTTGTCCCTCCATTTCTTCCCAGCCAGGAAAGGTACTGCAGGGAAACGTGGCTGGGATGCCTGTCCATTCATCTGTGGCCTCCCCTTCAGGTAGGGAACTTTCCTTCCTATTGGTCGGGATGCAAGTCCAACTATCTTGGCATTTACAACTGTAAATTATTTACACACGTGTGTAGCAGATTGAGCAGTGCCATAAGGTGTGAGGTGGAGTACTCTTAACAATATGGATACGTGGAAGTTTTGCACATCTGCAATGTGAACTGCGCAGGTAGCGTCAATCGGGCAGTGGTATCCCTATCCAACATGTCTGCTACAGCTCAGAGATGTAAAATTGGCCTCAGAAAGCATCATGTGTGATCTTTCATGTGATCTCATGTGTGATGTGCATCTAAGCCAATCGCACAGCAGATTTTCTGGGAAGAATTTGGCAAACAAGGTCAGAGGTGAATCCAACAACTTTGCTATGAAAAACACATTTTGTTGATCAACATGAGTCTCAGGTCTGGACTTGCACTTCAGACGCAGCGATTGTCATAACTCCCTTTTATTCTTCTCTCGACACCCCTTGTACTTGTGCAGGAGACTTTCAACTAAAGTGCCAAGCAGTGTCTTGCTTCACTCAGTCTTGTCTTGTATTTTAGTTTCTCAAAGAAGAAACAGCCGAAGAGGAGATTGCTTTGTGGCGACATTTTCTAAATAACAAGATTTTGCTCAGCTGTGGAAAAGCCTTTGACTGCTGCCAGCCAGGATGGTTCCGAATTGTCTTTGCGGACAAGACCTACCGTCTTCAGTTAGGTAAGAACGAGGCATGTCCACAGTTGAATACAACGTATTAAAACAGGTTAAAAAATGTATGCTTGCTTGTGTAACCCACTAACACAATGGCCTGTTTCCACCCTCGTTGCAACTCTCCCGGCCTTTCATTGACTTGGACTGTGGTTCTGTTTTGACCCTGGGAGTGCCTGTTCAGATATGTGAAGGAGTAAAACAGAGTGGAACCACAAAGGTATGCAGACCCCTTCACTTTCTGCATACCTTAAGGTTCCCCTTACACAAGTCATCTCTCATTCATGTAAGAGTTCATACCCTTAATTCAGTACTTTGTAGAAGCCCCTTTGGCAGCAATTCCAGCTTTGAGGCTCCTTGGGTAAGTCTGTACAAGCTTTTGTACACACGGATTTGGGCAGTTTATCCCATTCTCCCTGGCAGTTCCATCTCCATCTCTGTTAAACTAGGGGGGCTCCGCCCCCTGCTCGCTTCGCTCACGCGCCAACCCCTGGTCGTGGGTAAGCCGAAATACAGTTGAAAAGAGATTATTGTCATTCTTGGTAATTGTTACATATGTATCATGCGCCCTCCGTATTATCTCGGGTTTGAGTATGCTGTGTTTTGTGGACGTTTTGGGGTCCTCGTACTCTCTATGGTTTGAGTGTGGGGCGGGATGCCGAAGCCTCTTGTGTTTGTTCTTTCTGTGAGGACATATGTATGTCTGTGAGTACTTCTTGTATCACTGGAATGTGATTCACATATGCAGTGGAGTCCGATCCTCGGGGCTTCTGCACCATCTCGGGTTTTTGCCTGCGGTGTGTTAGAGCGCGCGTTGTAGGCGCCTGCACCTTCCGTACTATGTCGGGTTGATTATGCTGTGTAGTGTGTCGTTGTAGGCGCATGCGCCCTCCGTACTATGTTGGGTGTGACTATGCTGTGTGTTTTGGACGTTTGGGGACTCCGTACTCTCTCCGGTTTGAATGTGGGGGTGGGATGCTGACGCCTCCTGTGTTTTGTTGTTTCTGTGAGTACGTATAATATTGTATTACTGTAATGTGATTCACATATGCTGGTGGAGTCCGGGGTCTGTGGGGCTTCTGCACCATCTTCGGGTTTTGCCTGCAGTGTTTTTAGACGCGCGTTGTAGGCGCCTGCAGCTTCCGTACTATGTCGGGTTTGACTCTGCTGTGTGTTGTGGACATTTAGGGTTCTGTATTCTCTGGGCTTGTTGCTTTATTTCTTATTTCTGTTAGTTGAGCTCTTTCATTGTAGGCGGTATATAGCACGTTGTAGGCGGCTGCGCTTTTCGTACTATCTCGGGTTTGATTATGCTGTGTGTTGTGGAATTTTGTGGACTCTGTAGTCTGTCCTGTTTCACTCTGTTGCGGGGGGGCTGAATTCTTGTTTTTGTTTGGCTGTGTCATCACCTATGGGCGCGTTGCCTCATTTCTTATCCACGTTAGGTGAGCTCTTTCGTTTTTGAGCTGTGTCTCCTTCGTCCTCGGAGGATCGCACTGTAGCCGCCTGCGCACCATGTCTCCCTGCATGCATGGGTATCTCGGGTTTGACTATGCTGTGTTTTGTGGACGTGTGGGGACTCCGTACTCTCTCCGGTTTGACTGTGGGGCGGGATGTGGACGCTTCTTGTGTTTGTTGTTTCTGTGAGTACTTATAATATTGTATTACTGTAATATGTTTCACATATGCTGTGGAGTCCAGGTCTTTGGGGCTTCTGCACCATCTCTGGGTTTTGCCTGCGGTGTTTTAGATGCGCGATGTAGGCACCTGCACCTTCCGTACTATGTCGGGTTTGCCTCTGCTGTGTGGTGTGGACGTTTAGGGTTCCGTATTCTCTGGGCTTGTTGCTTTATTTCTTATTTCTGTTAGTTGAGCTCTTCCGTTGTTGGCGGTGTATAGCACGTTGTAGGTGCCTGTGCTTTCCGTACCATCTCGGGTTTGATTATGCAGTGTGTTGTGGACTTTTGTGGACTCTGTAGTCTGTCCCCGTTTTACTCTGGGCGGGGGGCTGTATCCTCTTTTTTGTGTGGCTGTATCGTTACCTCTTTACGTACTATCTCGGGTTTGATTTGTGAACCTTTGTGGACTCCGTAGTCTGTCCCCGTTTCACTCTGGGGGCATGGCGCTGACTCCTCTTGTTTGTGTGGCTGTGTCGTTCGTAGTCTCTCCCGTTCAACTCTGGGGCGGGGGGCTGATTCCTCTTTTTTTGTGTGGCGCCTGCGCACTATGTCTCCTGCATCCATGGGCATGTACCTGCGTCCATATCCGGTTTACCATTCTCGGTTAGTAATATGGATTGGATGGGAAGTGTCTGTAAACTGCCATCTTCAGGTCTCTTCACAGATGTTCTTTGGGGTTTAAGTCTGAGATTTGGCTGGGCCACTCAGGAACTTGTCCTGAAGCCAATCCAGTGTTGTCTTGGCTGAATGCATTGGGCTACTTGTTGAGCTGAAATGTGAACCGTCATCTCAACCTAGAGGGAGATGTACTCTGGAACAGCTTTTCTTCGAGGACCCCTCTGTAGTTGAGTACATTCATACTTTTGTCAACTCAGACAAGTGTGCCTGTCCATGCTGCTGAGAAGCACCCATCTAGCATGATGCTGCCACCATCATGTTTCACCACAGGGATGTTATTAGTCTCATGATCAGCAGTGCCTGGTCTTCACCAAACATAGTGCTTGGACTTCAATTTTTTTTGTCATCAGACCAGAGCATCTTTTATTTTCTCGTGCTCTCTAAATGTCTTCATATCCCTTATACTAAAGAGTGACTTCTGTCAGGCAAATTTGCAATAATGCCAGATTAACGGAGTGCTGCTGAGATGGTCGTGTTTCCAGCACTGGATTTCTGAAGCGGTCTCAGAGTAACCATTGGGTTCTCCGTTACCTCCCCGACCAAGGCCCCTTCTTGCCTAGTTATTTGTTTTGACCATGTTTTGTCATGTGACGGATGCTTTCAAGGTGGAGGTGGGAGTACATCAGGGATCAGCTCTGAGCCCTTTCTTATTTGCAATGGTGATGGACAGGTTGGCAGACGAGATTAGACAGGAGTCCTTGTGGACTATGATGTTTGCTGATGACGTTGTGATCTGTAGCGATAGAAGGGAGCAGGTTGAGGAGACCCTGGAGAGGTGCAGATATGTTCTAGAGAGGAGAGGAATGAAGGTCAGTAGGAACAAGAGAGAATACATGTGTGTGAATGAGAGGGAGGTCAGTGGAATGGTGAAGATGATGCATGGAGTAGAGCTGGCAAAGGTGGATGAGTTTAAATACTTGGGATCAACAGTAGCAGAGTAACGGGGGATTATGGAAGAGAGGTGAAGAAGAGAGTGCAGGCAGGGCGGAGAAGAGTGTCAGGGAGTGATTTGTGACAGACGGGTATCAATAAGAGTCAAAGGGAAGGTCTACAGGATGGTAGTGAGACCAGTTATGTTATATGGGTTGGAGATGGTGACACAGGAGACAGAGCTGGAGGTGGTAGAGTTAAATATGCTAAGATTTGCATTGGGTGTGACAAGGATGGACAGGATTAGAAATGAGGACATTAGAGGGTCAGCTCAAGTTGGACGGTTGGGAGACAAAGTCAGAGATTGCGTTGGTTTGGACATGTGCAGAGGAGGGATGCTGGGTATATTGGGAGAAGGATGCTAAGGATAGAGCTGCCAGGCAAGAGGAAAAGAGGAAGGCCTAAGAGAAGGTTTATGGATGTGATGAGAGAGGACATGTAGGTGATGGGTGTGACAGAACAAGATGGATGGGACAGGACGATATGGAAGAAGAAGATGATCTGCTGTGACAACCCCTAACGGGAGCAGCCAAAAGAAGAAAAAGAAGAAGAATGTGTAGCCTCTGTCAGAATGCCTCAAATCTCACAGACTTACCACTGTTTATAAGGTATTGTAGTATAGAAATTCTCCCCACCTTCCCTTCTAAAAAAAAAAATTCAAAAACCTTATAGAAAATGAAATAGTGAGAAAAAATTGGAACCAGAAAGCCATATAGACATAGCCTTCTATATACGAAGTAAGCTCATTTTTTGCCTCCATTCTGACCCATTCTGTGTCATAAATTGTGTTATTTTTTCCCATAAGGTAGAGAAAGTATATAAGAAAGAGCAGAGCAGGCTCTTCTTCCTTAGCAGACTGTGGGTAGTGATATCTTTCACATCATCTCTGTAATGGCCAGTCTGTGGCGTGCTGGGCTGGTAACATCACTTCAAGATTGGCCCACCGAATCAACATGCTAATTAAAAGGGCAGGTTCACTTATTGGACAATCCCCGGACCCCCTGGAGGTCGTAGCAAAGGAGTGAATTAAATCAAAAACTGAGTGCCATTATGAACAAAGCTTCACATCGTATCTGTGACACACTGACACTGAGGACTTTCAGTCTTTTAATCATTCAGCAGAAGTGTGTCAAAAAACACTACGGGGGCTCCTTTATATCAATGGTAATACACCTGTATAGTGCCTCACTGTGACTGGGACTGCCAAATCAGAAGTTTTCTATTCTTTCTTTTTCATTTGTTTTTAGTTATTGTGGGGTGTGTACAGACCATAGTATATGTATATACTGTATACTTATGTAAGTATGTATTGAGCTTCTGTAAAAAGCCATATTTCCCCTTGGACACTATTATCTATCTATCTATCTATCTATCTATCTATCTATCTATCTATCTATCTATCTATCTATCTATCTATCTATTATATAGTACCTTCCACTCTATCTCTCTATCTATCTATCTATCTATCTATCTATCTATCTATCTATCTATCTATCTATCTATCTATCTATCTATCTATCTATTATATAGTACCTTCCACTCTATCTATCTATCTATCTATCTATCTATCTATCTATCTATCTATCTATCTATCTATCTATCTATCTATCTATCTATCTATCTATCTATCTATCTATCTATCTCTATCTATCTATCTATCTATCTATCTATCTATCTATCGTGGCGGATTGCCGGGTCCCATGCCCGGCTTGGATGCTCCTTCGACACTGGATCCGGGGGAGCAGTCATGGGATGCACACTATGTCCCCCGGAAGTGGCAGCCCCCCTGGGTTGCATCGGAGTCAATATTTGGAAACACCGGAGCTCATCCCTGTTGGGCTCCGTGGCCACCGCCAGGGGGAGTGCAAGGCTTCCTGAGCCCATGTGGGTGGGAACGTAGCCACACCTGGAAGGGCAGCCTAATTTAGGTTAATTGCCACCTGAAGCACTTCTGAGTGGGCTATACGAGGAGCCTGTAGCCACTACTCAGGGCGCCAGAGTCGGAATGAGAAGGACGAAGCTGCCTAGGAGGAGTGAAGGAAGAAGAGTGTGTTTTTTTGCTTTGGTGTGCTTTGCGACCTGTGTTGTGTCTGTGGGTACGAGGAAGTAGTGCACAGATGAAGAAAATAAAGCTTTTTTGTTTATTTTTACACGGGCCTCCACATTAGTCTGGGTTGGGTCAATGACTATATAGTGCCTTTTGCCTATCTATCTATCTATCTATCTATCTATCTATCTATCTATCTATCTATCTATCTATCTATCTATCTATCTATCTATCTATCTATCTATCTATCTATCTATCTATCTATCTATCTATCTATCTATCTATCTATCTATCTATCTATCTATCTATCTATCTATCTATCTATCTATCTATCTATCTATCTATCTATCTATCTATCTATCTATCTATCTATCTATCTATCTATTCTTTAGATGCAGCTGAATACATGAAACTGAACTGAATTTCACTTAACTTTCATCTAGCAATTTCTGTTTTTTTTTAAGTTATGAATAAAACAAACTGCTGAAGTTTTGGCCTGGATAAGTGTGTAATAATTGTCGCTGATGGTGAAGCTGTGATGCTGTTCACGGTGCATACTATGTACTTTGTCACCATTTTTAATCATTTTGTGCTTTCATGGACTTGTGTGGCGTATTGTTGCTGGGGAGCAGGCACATTAGACTCAGTCACAGGTCAGTTGGCAGCCTGCTGGAACTCCAAGTTTCCTAAGCACACGTCCCGGCCATGACAAATCGGGGCGTGTCTGCTGAGGCATCAGTCCTCAGTTAGTGATTTCTTTTCACCCCATCATGTTGTCTCATCTAGCTCTATGAGGTACTGTGACATTATCAAACATTGTATGATGTTTAAACATAGGGTTCACATACATACCCTTGGTTTAGTTTAGTTTAAACTATTTGTGTTGTGTGATAGGCCAAGCAAAATGACACCTTTTATTGGCTAACTAAAAAGATTACAATATGAAAGCTTTCGAGGCAACTCAGGCCCCTTCTTCAGGTAGGATGTAATCAAAGTAATCAATGCAAATCGATGTAAATCAATGCCTGAAGAAGGGGCCTGAGTTGCCTCGAAAGCTTTCATATTGTAATCTTTTTAGTTAGCCAATAAAAGGTGTCATTTTGCTTGTCTCTTCTCTACATTCATAATGGCTAACATGGTACAACACCCTAGTACTGTTGTGTGATATAAAGTACATTAATTTTGCTTCACTGTTTTTTTGTTTTGTCCCCACCCCCACCATAACATATCATCTATGGGGGGAGTGAAAGCTTTAAATTCATCAAAAATGTCTCTCTCTGGTTTTCGACTGATCTCGACGTTTTAGGGTCCCCTGGTAACAAAATCATTGATATCTCGATGATGGGTGTGTGTCTGTCTGTCTCTGTGTGTGTGTCACAGTTTCTTGAAGATGGGTCGTGAGCTAAAATGGCTGGATGGAAAAACACCAAACTCGAAACTTAAGCCTGTTATAATACATTTTATTTTTATTTTTTTTAATTTATTTTTTATTTGTAGGCGCCTTTCTAAACTCTGAAGGACACCGAACAATAGATAAAACACAGATTAAAAGCAAAACTAAAATACAAAAATTAAAATCAGACAGAGCAATTGTAATCAAAAAGAAAAAGCAGTCTTAAACAAATGAGTTTTAAGTTTAGATTTGAAAAGTGAAAATGATTCAGTATTTCTAAACTCAGATGGTAATGAGTTCCAGAGCTGGTGGTAAGATGGATGAAGGGGACAGTCATGTGGCTGGAGGAAGAGGATCTAAGGCTACATACGGGAGGGAATGGCAACATGGAGGAGGTCAGGCAGATATGGAGGGGTGAGGTTGTGGAGGGCCATAAAAGTTAGTAGGAGAATTTTGAACTGAATGCGGAACTGAACTGGAAGCCAATGAAGCTGCTGTAAAACGGGAGTGACATGGTGGACAGAGGGAGTTCTGGACCAGTTGAAGCTTATAAAGAGATTTGTGAGAAAGACCAAAGAAAAGGGAATTGCAATAATCCAGATGAGAAGTGACAAGGCTATGAACAAGGATAGCAGTGGGGTGGGGGGGGGGGCAGTACGATTAATGTTACGCAGGTGGAAATATGCAGACTGGGAGATGTTATTGATGTGGGACTGAAAGGATAAAGTACTGTCAATGATGACACCTGTGGGGAAGGGGAGACAGACGAATTATCAATAACAAATGAAAAATGATCTGGATAATGATGATTTTGTACCAATGAGGAGAACCTCAGTGTTGTCACTTGTTATTTAATTTAAGAAAATTTGAAGAAAACCAGGATTTCATTTCTGCTATGCAATCAATAAGTGAGGAGGGTGGAAAGGAAGCAGTAGGTTTGCTAGTGAGATAGAGCTGGGTGTCATCAGCCTAACAGTGGAAGCTAATGTTATATTTACGAAAGATATTACCAAGGGGAAGGAGGTAAATAATGAAAAGGAGGGTCCCCAGGACAGAGCCCACCTGAAGTAACAGAGGTGCGTTGGGATGTGAAAGTTTTAAGCTGAATGAACTGAGTGCGGCCTGAGAGGTAGGATCTGAACCAGTCTAGTGGAGTGTGGGTCACGCCAATCGAAGATAATCAATTGAGAAGAGTAGTGTGACAAATAGTGTCAAAGGCTGCACTCAGATCAAGGAGGATGAGAATAGGAATTAAACCAGAATCAGCTGCCATAAGGAGGTCATTAGTCATTTTTATAAGTGCCGTTTCTGTACTGTGGAGGGGATGAAAACCAGACTGGAACTGTTCATACAGATTACTTTGAGTTAAATGAGACTGAAGTTGGATAGCCGCTATTTTTTCAAGAATTTTGGAAATGAAGGGTAGATTAGAAATAGGACGGAAATTACTGAAATTAGTCGGATCGGTACCAGGTTTTTTCAGTATTGAGGTTATTGCAGCAGTTTTAAAAGATGAAGGAACAGTACCAGTAGTGAAGAGTGGATTATAGCAGAGATAAGGGGGACCAGAGAGGGGAGGCAGGCTTTGACCAAGAACTGGGGTGGGGGGGTCCAGTTGACAGGTGGATGGCTTAGACTTACAGACAAGAGCTGAGATTTCTGAGAAAGTAGGAAGCTGAAAAGAGGAAAATGAGTGAGTTGGTGGGTGAAATTCAAATGATTGTGGGTTCGCTTCCCGGTTCCTCCCTGTGTGGATAGCGCTTTGAGTACTGAAAAAAGCTCTACATAAATGTAATGAATTATTATTTATTATTATTAAATGAAGGACTGGAGGAATCCGTACAGAGAGACTGGTGAATCTTGTGGATTTTTTCATTAAAAAAGGACATAAGAGAATTGCAAAATTCAGTTGAGTAAAGGTGAGAAGGTAAAGAATCTGGGGGTTGTGTGATATTATTAAGTAGTGAAAACAATGACTTGGTGTTGCCTTCATTGGAAGAAATAATGAGAGTGTAATATGAGATGACAACAACAACAACATTTATTTCTAGAGCACGTTTTCATACAAATGGTGTAGCTCAAAGTGCCTTACAAGATGAAGAAAGAAAAAGAAAAAATATAAAAATTAGGCAATACTAATTAACACAGAATAAAGTGAGGCCAGGGAGGACAGAAAAAACAAAAAAAAAACTTCAGTGGGCTGGAAAAAAAATTTAAAAAATCTGCAGGGGTTCCAAGCAATGTTCCCTCTAAGGAGTAGCATATAGTGAGCAAAAAACATTGTTTATGAGCGACATTTTGTTTAAGCCAAAAATTTATGAGCACCAACTCCGACGGTCGGAGTGAGCGATCGTGCGATAAGTACGAGCGACGCCGTTGGAATGAGCGATCGTGCGGGAAGTATGAGCGACGCTCTGAATTCGTGTGAGCGATCGCTCATGCGCTTAGCTTAGAGGGAACATTGGTTCCAAGGCCACGAGACCACCCGGCCCCTCTAAGTATTCTACCTCACATCAATGACCTCAATCAGTCATCATTGTATTCAGGGTTCACACGGAAGAACTTGATGATGACGGTCATGTGGACTTCTGGTCTTTAATCCATCAGTGTAAGGACATCACGGTGCCCTGATCAGGTGGTGGTGGCGCAGATCACCACCACAGAAAACCAGAAAAAGAACAGCAGAGAAAGTGGGGGGTTAGTACCTATTTTAGAGCCATGATAAAAGTGATGAATGCATACACAGAATATCAAGAGTTACACTAAAATGAAGCTATGAGAAAGCCACGTTAAAGTAATGAGTTCTTAGCAGTTTTTTAAAGTGCTCCACCATATTAGCCTGGTGAACTTCTATCGGTCAGCTATTCCAGATTTTAGGTGCAGAACAGCCCTCCCAATTTTTATTTTTAAGAAATTTGCAGAAATTCCTAAAATCCTGTTTTCACTTTGTCATCTTTGATTAGTGAGTGTTGCTTGACGAGGGAAAATGAATTGAAATAATGTTGTAGCCGCCGAAGTATACGGCGAGATTAAGCACGGGTAAAACGCGTGCTGAAAGAAATCTCTCAGTCCAAAAGTTTGTTTTAAAAATATTTAGTGAAAGTTAAAAGCAAATAATCCACACAAGAATAAAGAAAAAAGTAGTTACACACGTAGAATGAAAGGCAAAAAAAAAGGGAAAATGTATCTTCTCTAAACTTAGCTTTTCTTGAGAAACTTTAATTATTTCTGTACTTAAAAGTTCTTTATTTCTTCTTCTATACTTAACGATTCTTAGCTTCTTCTTCTGTACGCTTTAAACGTACGGCACAGCACTTAAATAAGCACGAGTTACTTCACACACTCAAAAGGTCCATAGGCCCGTAGGCACATAGGCACGGTCACAGTTTAAAACCTTGTGCCCTCTACGCCTTACATATGGCAAGGCTGGTCACTAACTGAAGAATAATGTTTAGTTAAAGGAGATAGAAATAGCAAGAATATACCAATTCTACTCAACTTATGGGAGTTTTAGGAACCTCCCATAGATTATGCATTGTCATCTAGTAAAATATTTATGATTCTTACATAACTAGGAAATGGCTCTTACAAATTTTGACATAACAAAATATGTAAAAAAGTGAGGAGGTCTGAATGCTTTCTGAATCAGCTGTGTGCACAGAATTGGGTTAAGAAAAGGAGGCAAGAGAAGAAGTCATTTGTAACTTGAGAGCTGCGTGTATTTATACTTTTTGAAACTTTTTAAATTTTATTTTATGTTACCCCGTTATGATAATAATATTGTCCGCCAACATTTTGTGCTAGCATTTACAGTAGCTTCACACTTACCGCGAATCGTGTGTTTTATTCACGTATCCTTAATAGACGTGATGGTGTCGATTCCTTGTGGCTGGTAGCACTGCTGTGAGTGACGTCATGGATTCGCCTGATTTAAGATGGCAGCGTGACGTGCTCGTTATCCGAGCTTTAGAATGTGTGGGTTGTGCTTAATTTTCTGAAGGAATTTTGTTAGGGTCTATTTGTCAAGCTTGATTTCTGATTTCTCGACCTCAACTTTCTCTTTTTTTGTTTTGAATTTAACAAAAGATGGTTTGCTTACCTGTGTACCCACTAGTGTTGGGGTACTAAAATTGGAGTACTGATATAAGATTTTTCACCTCTGTACCAGTGCCATAATAATAATGAACCAACTTACGGGTAACTTCAGCCTCCTCTGCTCCCAACTGTTTTGACCAAATGGACGGCCACATTCTTCTAGCCAAGATTCGGAGGTGAATGCTGCACTATCCCCCCAATTCCTCCAGGGTCTGTCAGTGGCGTAGCTCGAGTTTGACAGATAGATAGATACTTTATTAATCCCAAGGGGAAATTCACATTCGCTCGGGACAGGGTGGGACTTTAATTTGCCGCCCTCCAACATATCTGAATATTTTAACCTATTTAAATAGAAAATTAAAATGACGTATAGAGAAAAATTAAGATACATTTTGCATAGATTTTTTTATATATAGAGAAACAGCAATAATTTTTCACATATAATTATTTATAAGCATCAACTAGACAAGAATATAGTATAGACGCACTGATGAGCCGTGTTCTAATTATTAGTTTAATATAATTACGCTGCGAAAACCAGAACCAGTGTACTGTACAAGTGATAGGTGGGAATGTTTTCAGCACAGAGCAAGCATGCATTCGGATTGATAACGAAACAAAATTATAAATTGTAAATGAGTTGTTTATCTTTCTAGAAGTTCTTATCGGTGTAATGTTTATGTTTATTTTTGTTATTGCCTCATGAATTTCTGATGCCGTCACAGAAGGACAGTCTGAAAATAATTTTTGAAGCATTTGTGGATAAAAATCAGAGAGTTTTGCTTTTTTCATTCATGAGTGATATTTTTCCGAAATCTGCTGCTTACACACAAATTGCGCTGAGACTTTTGGGCAATAATGCTGGTCCCAAAAATGTGCTGCCCGGGGTGGACCGCCCACCCCTAGCTATGCCACTGGGGTCTGTCCAAGCTCAAAGGCCATTGGGCCTTAGCAACAAGGAGAGACGTACAATGAAGAGATTCTCACAATGCTGGATCTGCTATCTCTCCTACAGTTTATGGCTTCTGGGAGAACATGTCCTTCTCAGGTCCCCCCTCAGAGTTTTCAGTGAGCTGTTATTTGTATATTATATTGAACTAGCCAACCCGCGGCGTAGCATACGCCGCATAATTATGTATTGATGGGTGAACACTTCCTGAAAGACACAGTTGTCCAAATGGGGTGGGTTTGAGGATACGACTGTGAGTGAATGAAAAGATGGAACTCTGGAGAGAGCAACATACAATTGTCCGTGACAGAAAACTGGGTTTGGCAGATACAGGCATACCTTTTTGAAAGTTTGGCCCTGCGCTTTATTAATTGTCATGGCAAAGGCCAATCTAACAGGAAATTGTCTGCGTTTAAAAGTAAAAGGCAAATTTGAATTTGATGGGGTCAGGGATATCTCGGAGGTGAATGGTGATAGTAGCTGGAAGAATTTGGGACATTGCCACAATTTCTGCCTCTCCACCATAAACTCCAGAAGTATTCATGTAGTCAGCGTATTGTTGAGCAGACTGTATGACTATGCTTCCGTGACTAAGAACAATGCTCTGTCGTGCATACCCCATGCGCACTGCCTGCTCATGCCTCGAGAGCGAGGGTGGACGCAGGAGGGGGGTTAGAGTTGGCAGGCGGGGCTCTGTCTTGCGTGCGTGCGTATCCCATGGTCGGGCGACTTGGTGAATTATATATAGAAAAGCAGCCGAAACCGAAAAGAACAATGAAAGTCAACGTGGCTCAGAGGTGCATGTGGACTGTAGCACACACGATTATACCTCGTGTGCTGAGTTGTTCCAGAGTGACAGTTGAGAAGTCGATGTCGCCATATACAGTGCATCCAGAAAGTATTTACAGCGCATCACTTTTTCCACATTTTGTTATGTTACAGCCTTATTCCAAAATGGATTAAATTCATTTTTTTCCTCAGAATTCTACACACAACACCCCATAATGACAACATGAAAAAAGTTTACTTGAGGTTTTTGCAAATTTATTAAAAATAAAAAAACTGAGAAAGCACATGTACATAAGTATTCACAGCCTTTGCTCAATACTTTGTCGATGCACCTTTGGCAGCAATTACAGCCTCAAGTCTTTTTGAATATGATGCCACAAGCTTGGCACACCTATCCTTGGCCAGTTTCGCCGATTCCTCTTTGCAGCACCTCTCAAGCTCCATCAGGTTGGATGGGAAGCGTCGGTGCACAGCCATTTTAAGATCTCTCCAGAGATGTTCAATCAGATTCAAGTCTGGGCTCTGGCTGGGCCACTCAAGGACATTCACAGAGTTGTCCTGAAGGCACTCCTTTGATATCTTGGCTGTGTGCTTAGGGTTGTTGTCCTGCTGAAAGATGAACCGTCACCCCAGTCTGAGGTCAAGAGTGCTCTGGAGCAGGTTTTCATCCAGGATGTCTCTGTACATTGCTGCAGTCATCTTTCCCTTTATCCTGACTAGTCTCCCAGTCCCTGCCACTGAAAAACATCCCCACAACATGATGCTGCCACCACCATGCTTCACTGTAGGGATTGTGCCAGGTTTCCTCCAAACGTGACGCCTGGCATTCACACCAAAGAGTTCAATCTTTGTCTCATCAGACCAGAGAATTAATTTTCTTTCTCATGGTCTGAGAGTCCTTCAGGTGCCTTTTTACAAACTCCAGGCGGGCTGCCATGTGCCTTTTACTAAGGAGTGGCTTCCGTCTGGCCACTCTACCATACAGGCCTGATTGGTGGATTGCTGCAGAGATGGTTGTCCTTCTGGAAGGTTCTCCTCTCTCCACAGAGGACCTCTGGAGCTCTGACAGAGTGACCATCGGGTTCTTGGTCACCTCCCTGACTAAGGCCCTTCTCCCCCGATCACTCAGTTTCGATGGCCTGGTGGTTTCGAACTTCTTCCACTTACGGATGATGGCGGCCACTGTGCTCATTGGGACCTTCAAAGCAGCAGAAATTTTTCTGAAACCTTCCCCAGATTTGTGCCTCAAGACAATCCTGTCTTGGAGGTCTACAGACAATTCCTTTGACTTCATGCTTGGTTTGTGCTCTGACATGAACTGTCAACTGTGGGACCTTATATAGACAGGTGTGTGCCTTTCCAAATCATGTCCAACCAACTGAATTTACCACAGGTGGACTCCAATTAAGCTGCAGAAACATCTCAAGGATGATCAGGGGAAACAGGATGCACCTGAGCTCAATTTTGAGCTTCATGGCAAAGGCTGTGAATACTTATGTACATGTGCTTTCTCAATTTTTTTATTTTTAATAAATTTGCAAAAATCTCAAGTAAACTTTTTTCACGTTGTCATTATGGGGTGTTGTGTGTAGAATTCTGAGGAAAAAAATGAATTTAATCCATTTTGGAATAAGGCTGTAACATAACAAAATGTGGAAAAAGTGATGTGCTGTGAATACTTTCCGGATGCACTGTAGTTGTTGAACGGGATCGGAAATAAAAGGAAAACAATGTGAAGGCAATGTCACAGGTGTTCCGTTTGTCCCGTCTCCAACATCGAGGAGCCATGTTGCGAAATGGGAGAATTTGTCGGAAATCTCCACCCAATAGTATTGTTTTGCCTCCAAATGGCTGTGTGTCACCCGTGAGGTCACGTAATAACCTGTCAGCTGCCTGGAATGCGTATGCATGTGTCATTAGCGCCTCGTCCCATATTATCAATTTGGATTGCAGAAGATGTTGAGCGTGTGGCGAGGTAGGTTTGATGTTGCATGTGGAAGTAGTATTTAGCCTCAACGGTATTTTAAAAACGGAATGTGCAGTTCTTCCACCCGGTAACAATGTTGCAGCTAAACCTGTAGATGATACGGTTGTAGGAATGTCTCCCCTAGCTCTGATGGTATGAATCAGGGTTTTGTAGACAAAGGTTTTCCCTGGTCCTGCAGGACCATCTAAGAAGAAGCATGTTTGTCGGGGATGGGAATCGCTGTATGTAGCGTGTAAAACACTGTCAACAGCGTGTTTCTGTTCTGTGTTGAGTTTGTCGTAGTGTCCCTGGAGGAGGGTTAGAGTTGGCGGGCGGGGCTCTTTCGTGCGTATCCCATGGTCTTAGAGTTGGTGGGCGGTGCTGTGTGAGTTGGTGGGCGTGGCTCTGTCGTGAGTATCCCATGGTCTCTGTATTGCGTGCCATGGTTGGCTGCTTAGTGAATTGTTGGTGGGCAGGGCTCTGTCTTGCGTCTTGCCTGCCATGTTCGGCTGCTTAGTGAATTATATATATATAGATTCCCCTTTGGAGTTTCGAGTTTGATCATGCTAATATACAAATACTGCTTTGAAGAAAGGGGTTTGGTGGGGTGGTCCCCCTTGGGACTCAGAGCACAAGGTACACTACAACAGAAAAATGTCAGTACTGTGCCCTTCAAGACCTTTAATACCGAATGTTGCATAATGATGGTATAGTATGGTTTTCAAAATTAGGCAGAATAGATTATGACATCTTTTTCCTTACAAAATTCGCAACATTCTCAAATTGTCTTTTTATTTTTCTTTGCCCATTTAGGAATGCAGAGGCTTCGGAAAGCCTTGGAAGAACTGAGGAAAAACGATCTAACCAAAGATCTAAAGAGGAATAATCAGACGGAAGACCCAAAGAGAAGCAGGCAGACAGACGGTAGACTGAAGTCCTGCACGTCCGAGGACAGGAGTTGGCTGAGCCCGTCGGAGGACACCAAACACACTGCACTTCCCACCTTTGACCACATACTCGGTAGCGGCGCAGACGACATCATGCAGGTGTCCTGCCAGTCCCAGCCAGCGTCGTCAGGATTAGACAATCTGATTGAAATTCTGAAGCAACAAATGCGCTCTTCGGATTGGCTCCAAAAGAACACACCGGAATTGTTTGCCCAGGAAAACCCGGAAGTGTTTGATGTGTATGTTAAACTACGGGAAAAGCCAAAAGATGAAGATTTAGAAGCGAAAGGTGTACCATAAAAGCATACATTTTTATTACCTGTACCAGCAGCATTTAATTGTTTTTCTATAATGGACTTCATTTTTATTTCTTTAGGAAACACTAATATGACAATTTTATATCATTTTATTAAAAGATTATGGTTTTCAGTGTCTTCAACTGGAATGAACAGCAGCAATAAATCAAGAAGCAGAACAAACCAAATTCGGTGCTAAAACAAGTTCCTTAAAATGTGAGTAAGCAAATGTTGCGTTTTAGCGAGAACTCATTTCAAATGTTAAGCGAATATAAATAAATTTCATTTATTTCAGTTTCACTTTTAACTGGAGGTAATTTTACTTGAGGTGGCGTTGCAAAGGGTTCTGCTTCTTTGCAGCTACAGAGCCCTGACCTTGGTGTTTGCATGTTCTTCTTGTGTCCATGTCACTCTGTCCCTTAAGCCCTCTTTATACAGGGTGGGCCACGAAAAAGTAGCCCGCCTCCGGCGATAGTATGACAACATGCTCGAGCAAGTGGATTGTTTTTATTCACTTACCCACAAGGTACAACAGATGCTGAAAGTGGTCCCCGTTCACGGCTATGCACCTTTGGGCCCGTCAGCTCGTCCACGGTGATACTGCGGATAGCGTTCGGGATGTTTTCCATGAGTTCATCCAGGGTATGTGGATTGTTGGCGTACACTTTCTGCTTTAAATTTTCCCCACAGATAAAAATCGCATGTGGACAAGTCCGGGGAACATGGTGGCCATAACCCCTTGCTCACAGTTTGCTTCTCTGTAAACAGTTTATGAGCCTGTGCCACAGTGAGTCGAGTGAGGTGTGGCATGTTGCCCTATCTTGTTGGAAAAAGCAGTACATTATTTTCTTCTGGTATTAGTTGGTCGTAAAATTGTTCAAAGATGTCCAGGTAAACTGCGGTATTCACAGCTGATGTGAAGAAAATTGATGCCCACTAGTCGTGTTCCTGACACGGCGCACCAAACGCCAATTTTCTGGTTGTGAAGTGGTGTTTCGTGAGTCAAGTGGGGGGCATTTCACTGGAATTGGAGGTGGGCTACTTTTCCATGGCCCACCCTGTACCTACTGTGAGCTCGGGTTCCGAACGCCATCTGGCTAACACCAGCACTTTACATAAAACGCACGTTTATTGAATGCAAAAGTCCCACACGTCACACAGTGCCCCCAGCACCAATCTCCCTCTCCACGGGTCTCTCGTCCAAATGTCCGTGGGCCGCCTTTCCTCTCCTCCCGGGAGCTTCGTCCTGCTCCCGCTCCCGACTCCAGCTCCCTGATTGTAGGGAGGCGGCCCCTTTTATTCTCACCCAGATGTGCTCCAGGTGCCTGATGACACTCTTCTGGCAGCACTTCCTGGTGTGGCAGAAGTGCTGCCCTTGCACCCGGAAGCACTCCGGGCATCGCTGGAAGGATCTTCCTCCACCTTCCCAGGTGTGATGGAAGTGCATGTTTCCCGGGCTCCTGGTGGTGGCCATGGGCCCCAATGGGCTTGAGCCTCCTAGCTCCTCTGCCGTGGTCCTCTCCCGATCCAGGGCAGTTTCCCCCTCGTGGCCCAGGGGACGTATAAACCACCTCCTGGTCCTTCCAGGTGTCCCGGCTGGGTTTGTCCCACAGCCTCCTATGACACTACCATCTTGAGATTGCACACTGACTGTGATGCAAAATGACCGTACTATCAGCGAACAAAACACGTTTACACTTGGGGCGGCTCATTCCATCAGTTTGACGATACTCGCCTAGTAAATAGGTGCCAGTGTTTGGTCAGCTGCACACCTAACAATTTTACAGCAGAAGAATTGAGCTCTTTACATCAGCGGTTTTCAACCTTTTTGACTTGTGGACCAGCAGAAGACAAAAAATCTTTGCCGACCAGCGAGGTGGAAAATATTTACTTATAATTATCCAACCAGTACATGAAATCTGACTTAAAAAGAGAGTCCTAGCACTTAGAGTGGCATGCAAAAGTATTCAATCCCCTTGGAACTTATCATAATCTTCAGCATGATTAAAGGTCTGTCCACATATTTATCCATTCAGTGTTTTTAATGTGGAATCTTATGCTGTAACGATACAAAGTTCAAGTAAAACATTTTCTGTAGATATTTAACTGAAGAAGAACTCCAAAGTTTGTATTTGCCTAAGTATTTAAAGCTCTGTGCTTTGGAAGCTCCAGGTCTACACAAATGACAAATGAATCGCAAATGACACAAACATGACAGTCATTTGCCAGTCAAACATAATGAGGTCCTACTTGTGAGTCCTTTCTATGTCTCTGTCGGACAATCACTGCAAAAATGAAGACCAATGAGCATCTGCTGATGTGAGAAACAAAGTCCTTGAAATGCACAAGGCAGGAAATGGCGACAAAGAAATATTGAAGATTGTGACTGTCCCGTTACACACCGTTGGATCCATCATAAGAAAGTGGAAGGGTCATCGCAGCACCCCGACTCTTACTAGAACAGGCCGTCCATCAAAACTAAACATCAGAGCAAGACGTCGACTGGTGGGAGAGGTGATTAAAAATCCAAACGTCACCCTCAAAAGCTTGCAATGCTCTTTGGCTGAAACTGGAGTGAAGGTGCAGGGGTCCACAATTTCAAGAGCTCTTCATAAAACAGGCGTCTACGGGAGGGCGGCAAAGAAGTCATTCCTTAAGAAGGTCCACATAAAAGCACGTGTGGCATTTGCCACAAAGCATGAGAAGGTTTTATGGACAGATGAGACCCAAAAAGAACTATCTGTCCAGACTTCAAAGAGGTGTGTGTGGGGTAAAACTAACACTGCCCAGGCCTCAAGAAACACCAGACCTGAAGTGAAATATGGTGGTGGCAGCATCAGGCTATGGGGAAGCTTTTCATGTGCTGGGACTGGGAATCTTGTCAGAGTTGAAGGGACACCAATACCACACAGGAGAACTTAGTACAACTCAGCAGAAGATTCATCTTTCAACATGACAAGGACCCTCAGCATGAGGCCAAAGTGGCACTGGAATGGCTCAGTGACAGAAAGGTGAATGTTCTGGAATGGCCAAGTCAAAGCCCTGATCTTAACTCTATTGCGGATCTTTAACACTATTTGAAAACTGCTGTCTAGAGGTGCCAGCCCACCAAACTAGAGGGTCTCGATCAATTCTGCAAAGAAGAATGTGGAAGAATCACTCGTGAACAAAACTGGGACATACTTACACACCCAAAAGAATGAAGACAGTTAGTGCAGCAAAAGGCTTCTCAACAAAGTATGAATGTGTAGGCTTTGAATACTTAGGCAAACATCAACTTTGGAGTTTTTCTTCTTCAGTTACATTTCTACAGAATATGTTTTACTTGGATTTTGGAAATGTATTGTGACAACATAAGAGTTCATATTGTAAATACCGAATGGATAAATATGTGGACACATGCTTTTATCATGCACAACATCATGATGACTTTCAAGAGGATTGAATACTTTTGTATGCCACTCTAAGTGCTAGGAGTCTGTTTTTAAGTCAGATTTATTAACCTCCTTAGCGTTATGTTTATCCAGGGAAAATGAGCCAAACATGTTTCATTTTTTTTTAACAGGAAAAAAATGTTATTACGTGTAAATACCAAGATGTCAACATAAATGCAGTAGGAGAGGACTGTCTGGTGTCTACTACTGTACTAATGGGGATTTACAACACACCCTTTTGGTGATAATGTTTATATCCAGTTGCCAACACACAGGCCAATGTTGTAATCGTGACACCATACTCGTGTTTCTTTGCACACTTTTTTTCTGATGTTTGCAGATGAGAGAGTAGAATTTTCGAGCCTGATCCTTATAGTCAATGTGCCCCTTGTGTTGTACTCTACCACAGCATAAGGCTTCGCCTTTTCCACATTTCCTCTGACATGAACGTTGACAGTTGCTGCATTGTGACCAGTGCTTAGGAGGCTAACGTCTTGTTTGTCCTTGCAGTTGATTGCAATTATTTTGTCATTTTCACACACAGCTACTGACGCACTATGCGGAAGCTTCATGCAATCAGATTCACCGGGCATATCAGGCCGGTTTGGTCATACAGTACTACTGTATCATGCATTAGTTCCACTGTCCGTGTCAATGTCTGATAACCAATTCACATTATCATCATCATCATCATCACTATAGCTCGATTTGAACATTGGTTCACTTTCAGTTTGTTCCAAAACTGCTTTTACGGCTTTTCATTTCCATTGTGTTTTTAGTTTGAAGCTCCGCCCTGCTCATGAATATTTATGAGTTATTTTAGAGCCTCTGATATGCCCCCTAGTGGCCACAACAGATATGAATGTACAAGAGCATGATTAACATATAGCTGATGGCATGCTGTTGTGGGGTACAAAATCTGTACATTTTGGTTTAATTTTCTATTATATTTTGTTCAAGACAAGACAACAGCTGAACTACATTTAGGACAAATCAAATCAGGTTTTCTTCCCTTACACCAGCGTTTCTCAACCTTTAAGTATTTGCAACCTGAGTTTTCATAACAGTTTTAATCGCGCCCCCCTAACGTTTTTTTGAAACCCTAATAAAATGTATTCCTATATTTTTTGCTGCCAATACACCGCTACAAGTTTACAATTTCACTACGAATAGCGAAATTACGCCACATATGGCAACATTCGCACCCCCTTTTTTATTACTTAGGGGCGCGCCCCACAGTTTGAGAACCGCTGCCTTACACCTCACTTTTAAAACAGCTGTTCCAACATAGAAAGGAAGACATGCTGGTGGCTCAATTACTTTATAGCCTGGGAAAGGAAGACTGAGCCAATGCCTAATTATTTTACAGCCTGGGAAAGGAAGATCTACCGACACCTCAGAGAACATAAAAGGTTTTATTGTTTGGGAAAACGGACAGTGAATTAATTCTTCATATTAACAGCCAGCCAATCAGAATATCTATCAATCACATCTTGCAAAACCCCCTGGTACAATTTTAGAATAAATATGCCTCGTCTGAGGAGTGAGTAGGGAAAGTAAGGACGTAAGGAAGGAGAGAGAAAGAAGAACGGACGAAGACGTCCCTGGTTCTCAGAAAAGCATCATGAACATCGATTGCTAAATCAAACACCGCCCTGGGACAGTCATCCTTTTCATTTCTACTTTTTTCGTAAGCTTTTTCTAAAGACTATATATATCCAGACTTTTCTATCGGTCCTATCTTCTATTATTCTTTGTTTCAGTGGCATTATTATTACTCCTGTAATAAATACCACGCTGCTTTTAACTTTCTATGCTTTGTCTTAATGTCTTTAGTGTGATTGAAATAATAAGTTACATTTCTTTGAGCACCTAGTGCAGCCGGAGATTTGCCATTACCTCTGTACTGCGAGGTTTATTAAAGCTGAGGGTGAGAGCTCCACTCAATAGTAGGAAACAGGACGTAAAGAAGGTATTCTTGGCTGATAAATGGCCTATAGTCAAGAGTGCTGAGTCTATGTGCTATGTTTAAATGTATTCTTGTAGACCAAAGGTAATATTTAGGTCTGAGATATTATTAAAACATTGTATGTTGTTCGTGCCGATAATAAGTAAGTCCCTTGACGTGGTGAATGACTGGCTGAGTTATTCCTAAAGCACTTGTGTGGTTTAAAGTGCTAAGGTTAATCAGTGTGTGTGTGTCATTCATGGGGCACTGTTGTGGTTAGGGTCTATGTGTATGCGTATATCTATGTACAGTGGTACTTCGGTATATGTCCACTTTGCAATAAGTCCAACTTGGTATACGTCATGTTTGGAAGCGAAAAATATTGCTTGGAATACGACCTTTGTTTGGAATATGACTCGCGTGCTAGAACACTGCGTGCTACCCTTGTTTATCTCTCTCGAGTCAAAGCCACGACTGCCCACGAGCATCAGTACGCCAGTTGCTAGCATTCAGTGAACAACCCGCGCTATAACTCAATATGAATTTTCACATGATTTTGCATTTTTTCGTGTAAATTTGAATTGATTGTTGCAAAGTATGAAGGTGGCATGCGTATCTGGGAAATGGCTGCTGCATACCGTATGCCGAGAACGACGGTATCTACGATTGTGAAAAACAAAGACGTTATTAAAAAGTAAAGTGAGGTTAAATTTTAATTTATTTCATCTAATTGCTTTTGTATTTATGTATGTTAGTATTAAGCAATGTTTAAATAATTTTATACAATCCCATCAATGTATAATATGCCAATAACAATAGGATTTTTTTTCATGGGAATGGATTAATCATTTTCCCTTTATTTCTTATGGGAAAAATTTGTTTGGTATACTGTATGTCCTGTTTGGTATAAGTCAAAGGATCTGGAACGGATTAAGGATGTATACTGAGGTACCACTGTATGTGTGTGTTCATCTTAAAGTGCAACAGTAGACCAACCCGATAACAAACTTGACGAGAACACTTGCCCTTGAGAGAACAGGTAAAGGGTAAGTAGAAGGAAATACTACGATAATACACATGCAAATCTCAGGCAAGCACATGTTCTTAAATCTTAGTAACGGGATATCTTTATGGTGTTTAGACTCAAGGTCAGAGCCTGCGGTCCAGAGTAGCGTCAGCATACTTTAAAGCAGAAAGACAAAAATCCGCACAGAGCGCCTTTGTTATATCATAATCTTATGGCACCCTTTCAACGATACGTTCAGGACAACTAGCCGTGTCCTTTACAACAATAATTGCTTTTTAAAAACATTTACAAGGTCTTGTGAGCCTCAGTCCAAGAGTTATAAAAATGATCTAACCCCAACTCTACCCACCCAATGCTGGTCATTATGCAGTAGAGTCTGTGCTGGGCTGTCCGATCTGACGACAGAATCTTTCCATCCAATGATTTTAAGGCTCCCAGTATCTCGGGTGTCTTTTCCAGGGGCAGGAGAACAGCTTGGCAGTACAGTAGAGCAGAATGTGTGGCTATGGCAGGAACTTACGTGTGTATGGTCCTTGGCGTTCCTCATTAATCCTCTACATTGTTTTGTAAATCAAACAACGTTTATTTTCCATATTACATAGTTCCACAGTTATAAATGAAACAAACTCAAGACCGACACGGTAAGAAAACCGTGTGTTTCCACAGCTCAATTAATCCACACACAAAACCTACGATAACGTCTTAGTTCCCATTAACCTCTGCAACCCAGCACCCCTTCATAAAGAAACAATACCCCATTAAAACTGAATCATTGTCTAGCTGTAGTCTTAATACATAAACTAATCTTGAACTACAAAATTAAATTGAACATATCTTCAAAATAACAGAACATAAAAAATGTTAATACAAAATTTGGTTCCCACAGGCACCAAGAGTTATAGTAGGATATGGAGAAGAGAGACAGAGCAAAGAAGGGTTACTAACACTACTTTTTGTACAAATGACTAAGCAGCTCTAGTCAGGGTACACCAGACTAAAGTCGCAAGTCTCAAGCCGGGCTTGAAAAGCTGATACTGATGGAACATCTCCGATATAAGCAGGCAAATCATTCTGGTTATACTAACAAATTAGCAAGAAAGATTTCTTCGAATAATCTGGAGAAGAGATGCAGTCAAAAACAAAATAGAGATCAAGACCGGGAGATCAGCTGCACAATTACTGAAACGAAAACGAGAATCAAAAACCAGACAGGACGTTGGCTATGAGAAGACTTTTGACATGCAAAGGAACAGCAAAAGGGTTTTAAATTTGCAAACTTGGATTGGGATGTGGTCCTAACCATAAGGATGATCTTTTCCTTCTCTGAGGGCACACACTGAACAATCTGGGGGCTGCCTTTATAGTGAGAAGACAAACTGGCCACCATCTTTAATAAACAAAATGGAGGTAAAAATAACACAAAATGTTTTAGAAAAGCAAAAGTAAGCACTAAAACAGAAAACTGATGTTAGAATTGAACATCAGGGCACAAGTAACCCCCTAAACAAATGATAAATCTAAAAAAAATGAAGTAAAATGTGCACAAATTATTATTTTTATTTACTATGGGGCTCTGCCCCCTGCTCGCTTCATTGCCAACTCCTGTGCAGGCGTTATGCGCTGGCCTCTCGCGTATGGGGAAGTGGATGTACAATTTAAACAGATTGTTATTTTCATGGGAATTGTTACATACGCATAATAGAACTAACTATTTTACATTACAGCAAGTAATTAACCATAGTAAAAAATATTAAAAAGTAATAAATTGAAAGAAAATTATGTTTCATGTTGCATTACAGGTATTTGTTGCGTTAAACATTTTCGTTCCGTTTGGCTTTGAAATTAACACGCACCTATTTTTGAAACTTACACTTTTACTGTAAAACTTCAGTAAAAACAATATTTGGAATTAACTTTTCATCAATATCGCATTGAATTTTGATTCCGTGTTTGGACTTACATCGTGACAATGCAACGTTTGACTGCCCGTGAGTGAATTTCGTTTCTTTCTCTCTAATAAATAAACCAGCTTTTTCGAGTGTTTGTCTCTGTGATTTGTTAATTGTCTCTGCAAAAGCTATTCTAACGGGAAACTGTAAACGTTTTAATATGAATGGCATATCAAGATCTCCTTTGGTGTCTAATGTTATCCCCTGAAGATGTACTACATTACCTTTCTTGTCGCCTGTTAAAATTTTGCAAGTCAGAATTGTTCGACCAATTTTTAATACAACTAATCTTGTCCTATTGCACAGCCCATCACTAAGACATAAATTACACAATAACATTACGATACATCCTTCTTTCAACAGTAATTCGGCCGGTTTGATGTTAATGGTTGTAGATATTCTTCATGATATTGTAAGTTGATGTTTTCATCTTCCGCACCATCACCACCAACTGTTTCAGCAGAGTCTATTGATACACATTTAACCAATTTGCCGTGTAACCAATTGACAATTTTCGCGTTAATTCATTTGACTTCATTGTTTCTCGGTGCTAGGATTGCCCGTGTACTCATTTCTTCTGTTGATAACTCTTCGTAATCAAATTCTTCAATAAGATTTGAACATAATACATCTTTTTTAATTGGAAACTTAAAGTGAGGAAAATGTAAAAATTTATAAGAGCTGAGAGCGCAAGAACTGAGTCTGAGAAAACCATTCACACGAATGAGAGGTGAGAGGACCGCAGGCGTTAACCATAAATGGTTGAGAGGAGAGCGGGGTTTGATAAAATCTCTTGGCAATAGTCTTGCCTCATCTCAAGATTTTCTTTTATAACAGAGAGATTTAATTATTTTTTGATCTTTTATTGAATTCATTAAAAGCATATAACATTCCATACAATCAAGTCAAACTTAACAAAACTAAAATGAAATCAATTTCCACCTATGAGAAAGAGAGGAAGGCCAACAGCCTGAGTAAAACTATTGAGAGTAGTAAAGACAGGAAGGAGTCTTTTCCCCAATATAAAAGCTTATTCTAAAATGTTATTAGATCCTGCTAGGTTTTGAAAAAGTTCTGCACAGATCCTCTAAGTGAGAAATTGATTTTTTCCAATTTCAAATAATATAAAACATCAGTTGCCCCACTGAGTTAAAAGAGAAGAGTTAGGATTCTTCCAGTTGAGCAAGATAAGTCTGTGCCAACAGTGTAGTAAAGGCCATTCCCGTTTGTTTGTCCTTCTCCACTTTAAGCCCCTCTGTGAGCCCACCAGACACCGCTGTTAGTGAGATAGGAGGGATTGTGACCCCAAGGCTGTCTGAAAGGCATTTAAAGATTTTGATCCAAAATTATGTTAATTTAGTGCAGGCCCAAAACATGTGGCCCAGTGAGGCTGGAGCTCGATTTTTCATCACAGCTCTGCTGGATATCATGGGAACCTCCGGGGGACGCTGCAGGAAGGCCCAGAGACAATTACGTGCCCTATAACCCGGAAGTACATCATAGTCATAGCAACAGGAAGAATAACATGCTTCCGGGGTGAAGAAGAGTTTTTATCTGACCCGGAAGTGTTCCAGGTCACGTGGACAGAGAGGGTGAAACACTTCCGGGTCAAGGACTATAAAAGGACTATGGGAAATCCCAGACGGGGAGCTGAGCTGGGAGGTAGGGTGGCTAAGTGTCTGGGAGAGTGGAGGATTGTTTATTGATTGGTTATTGTGATTTATATGAGTATTGCGGAGAGGAGAGTGCTTTGCGCACGTTGTAGTTCAAATAAAATAAACGTCCGGACACGCAGCAACAGCGCTAGAACCCATCTTCGCCAAGTCCGTTATGGGGAAGAAGAGGATCAAACAGAGAGACCGCGCCAGCGGAAGATCTGAATTCGTCACGCTTGACACTCGGGATGAGCTGAGGAGCGGCCACATGGGGAGAAAGGAGCCTCTAGAGACTAACGACCATCACGAGGTACGTGCCGGGGAGTTAAAAGAAAACCCTTTTAAAATAACTCACTTTGTCCTGTGCATGTACCTCGGTGAAGACCATCGGGAGGTTCTGCGGGAGACAGACGAAATTTCCGGTGAAGGTGGTGCACTCCTTGACGCTACCCGATGCACAGTTCCGATCAGGCCGTACCGTAAAGTGGATTTTTTTGTTTTTAATGTTTTTTATTATTAAGCGCATGCGGTGTGTGTCACTACCTGGTTTCCGTTGCTGGCACGATCTGCGTGCGCGTGCGTATTGAAAGGTGCGTACGGTGCTGCACACTTTACGGTGCTCTGTTTAACGCATGCGTGAACACTTTACGGCATGTTAGGCTTTCAATGCGCCTGCGCGCGCAAATTGGGTAGGCACGCAGATCGGATAGCGACAACTGTGCATGCAGTACAACTTGACATTACAGTTTATTCATTTTAGTTCCACATTAGTTGACCATGATGAAAATATTCATCCTGCAAAATAAACGAAGCAGCTTTTGTGGCGTAACATTGATGTCCAATGTTCAATCGCCGTAAGAGGAAGCTTAGGTGTGCACACCTGATAAGCCCCAATTAGGGCGAAACACACACTGTGTACTATTTATATTATTTGGCAGGTACTATATATCTATATATGTATATACTATATGAAGTATGTAGTGTTTTTATTTTCCCACTCACGTAATAAATCATATAAAGTTTCCTTTCCATTTTGATCTATTGTTGCAATTTCCCTCTTATGAGCAAATTGTGTTTGTTTGAAAATATCTTTAGACATTAATTATTATTAATAAAATTGCCATTTGTTTTAAGGCATCATGTTTACAAAACCTAATGTTGCCAACCAGTTTTATAGAAATAAATGGCCATTTCTCAACTAAAGAAAAGAATTAACACTGTTGCATGGCATTGTGCTGACTGTCCCCCTTATTGTTAACAGTGACAGTCCACTTGTTAAAATTCTTTAATTCATTCTCAGTTGTGCAATCAGGTCAGATGCTGAAGAAATCAAGAGTATAAAGCCACCGGTTCAAATCCTCATTTATTCCAACGGCTATTAATCTTACAAAGAAGTTCAACTTGATATCCACAGATTTAAATTAAGTGTGTGAGCTGTTATCACTTGAATCAGTCTATATAATTTTTTTACAGTAAGTCCTCCCTGCGTGGAGTTTGCATGTTCTCCCCATGTCTGCGTGGGTTTCCTCCCACAGTCCAAAGACATGCAGGTTAGGTGGATTGGCGATTCTAAATTGGCCCTAGTGTGTGCTTGGTGTGTGGGTGTGTGTGTGTGTGTCCTGCGGTGGGTTGGCACCCTGCCCAGGATTGTTTCCTGCCTTGTGCCCTGTGTTGGCTGGGATTGGCTCCAGCAGACCCCCGTGACCCTGTGTTCGGATTCAGCGGGTTGGAAAATGGATGAATGGATGAAGTTGCTTGCTGCTATAGTTCATATTTGTAATATGTTTGTTAGTGATGTGATTTTAATGTTGTTTCAAAGTGTCTCTGTAAAACCCCCCAAAAAACCAAACTTACCTATTAAGACAATAAAACTGATCTGAATTTAACAGCTGTAAAATAAAATATTCTCCAGTAACTGAGCAGAATTTAAACAGAATTTAAGCATGAAATAGTTCAGTTTATGATGAACACCATGTGGACAGAGGGCAGTGATATTCTTTCTTACAAGTTTAATCAACATAACACACCGTTGTTTGTGTGCAGACTCCTCTCATGTCATTGGTTTTATTCACCCATATTGATACAGAGCCAGTTCATTTTTATAACTTTTTTAATAAAAAGGAAATACAATACATTTTCATACATTTTTTATTGAATAAACAAATGGTATGTTTAAAAATAACAACAGTGAAATATCTGTGAACAATGTTTGTCAAAAAAAAAATTATCCACACAAATTATTATAATATATAATGTGTGTGTGTGTGTGTGTGTGTGTGTATCAGTAGAAAATTCATTAATAATAAAGATGTATAAAAGGTAAATGCATTTAACTAGAACACAAATACAATGAAAATGGCCAACAATGCAGAGGTTTTAAAAGCTATTAGGGAAGGACAACACAAATATATTTACAGATCTTTAAAAAAAATGTTAGCCAAAGCTTTGAACGCAGTAAAAGTGAATCATTAAATTTGTCAAAAAAGGAAAAATGCTATTTTAGCTTTATGTACAAGATGCTACTCAGAGTCAAAGAGTTGTTATGCAGCAATATTCCATTAAAAATGTGTTCTATTTAAAATGACATTTTTCCTGACCTGCCCGTTAACATTTGTTCAGTAATAATATTTCTATATCACCTTTTCTTACAAGTGTAGCTCAACTTGCTCTTCAAAAACATAGTTACAAAGAAAATTGAAGGCATTATAAAAGTAAATAAGAAGCAAATGGATGGGGTCCTTGTCCTTTGTAATAAATACACTGCCTGGTCAAATGGCTGGGGACAAAGACAAACTTGCAGTCTTCAAGGATACTGGAGATAATAAACCTCTGGGGGTCCCAAGCCAAAGCCTACACAGCCCTCTCTGCACATCCCAGCACACATAATTGTGGCCGTCTCAGTCCAATCACAATTCCATTTTAGGACATCTTGTGAACTTTTCTTCTCTCCAGCATCACAGGCAGTTGGAGTTGATGCAACAGATGGTGGAGGGCACCATTGCAATAAACAAAAAGAAAAAGACAACAGAGAAAAACAGCAGAAGTTAGTGCCCAATGCAGAGCTTACAAAGTGTACACAGTACCATTTCTAATCTATTACAGTAATCCCTCCTCCATCGCGGGGGTTGCGTTCCAGAGCCACCCGCGAAATAAGAAAATCCGCGAAGTAGAAACCATATGTTTATATGGTTATTTTTATATTGTCATGCTTGGGTCACAGATTTGCGCAGAAACACAGGAGGTTGTAGAGAGATAGGAACGTTATTCAAACATTGCAAACAAACATTTGTCTCTTTTTCAAAAGTTTAAACTGTGCTCCATGACAAGACAGAGATGACAGTTCAGTCTCACAATTAAAAGAATGCAAACATATCTTCCTCTTCAAAGGAGCAAATAAATCAATAGGGCTGTTTGCTTTTAAGTATGCGAAGCACCGCGGCACAAAGCTGTTGAAGGCGGTAGCTCACACCCCCTCCGTCAGGAGCAGAGAGAGACAGATAAAAAAATCAATATGTGCCCTTTGAGCTTTTAAGTATGCGAAGCACCGTGCAGCATACTTAAAAGCTGCACACAGAAGGTAGCAACGTGAAGATAATCTTTCAGCATTTTTAGACGAGCATCCGTATCGTCTAGGAGTGCGAACAGCCCCCCTGCTCACACCCCCTACGTCAGGATCACAGATAGCGCAAGAGAGAGAGAAAGAAAAGTAAGCTGGGTAGCTTCTCAGCCATCTGCCAATAGCATCCCTTGTATGAAATCAACTGGGCAAACCAACTGAGGAAGCATGTACCAGAAATTAAAAGACCCATTGTCCTCAGAAACCCGCGAAGCAGCGAAAAATCCGCGATATATATTTAAATATGCTTACATATAAAATCCGCGATGGAGTGAAGCCGCGAAGGGCGAAGCGCGATATAGCGAGGGATTACTGTACAACCAATGCAAGTAATTAAGAAAAAGACAAATTAGAAAAGTGGGCTTGTTGAAGATTTTTGAAATGCTTGACATTTGTAGCCTGGCACTTCTCTATTGGCAAAGCATTCCAGAGTTTGTTGCAGGAGTACAGAAAGCTGCCGGTTTTTACGGTTGATCTTGGAATAAAAAGCAAAGCAACGTTTAAGAAAAGAAATGTTGGGAGCAGACACTCCAAAATACAGGCAGGGTCTAAAATACTCAAAGCCTTCTAATTATTTAAAAGAACCTTCAGATCAATTCTGTGTGAGACAGGTAGCCAGTGTAATGAGACCGAGACAGTTTTCAGAAGAAAAAAAACAAAATAGACCAATACCTCGTGATCACTTGGCAAAGGCACAGCAGATCAGAACAAAGGTTTAGATGGAGGATTCTAGAAGAGCGGGCAGGAGGACCAACCGCTACTTCAACATGGCACACATCTCTCCGTCCTTCTTCTTTAACTGCTGCCCCATAACATGACCGGACTCTTCTACTTCACTGTAACTGTTAAAAACATAAACACAGTAGATACACGATATTCACTCACGGAGTTCAAACATTAATCAAGTGTACTCTACTTCTTGTGCTGCCTCCTTTCATGGTTCACCTGTAGATCAATTATTACCAAAGTAATAATAATAATACTAATAATAATAATTCAAAGTAAACCATCACAATAGATAAAGGCCTGCTTAGAGTAAAGTCCAACTAATAATATTTTTAATTACTGTGGTTTTTGTTGGATTTTTGAAAGAACCCCAACTTAATCTATACTAATTAATAAAAGGCAAAGCCCTCACTGACTGACTCACTCATCACTAATTCTCCAACTTCCCGTGTAGGTGGAAGGCTGAAATTTGGCAGGCTCATTCCTTACAGTTTACTTACAAAAGTTAGGCAGGTTTCATTTCGAAATTCTACGCGTAATGGTCATAACTGGAACCTGTTTTTTGTCCATATACTCTAATGGAGGAGGCGGAGTCACGTATCGCGTCATCACGCCTCCTACGTAATCACGTGAACTAAAAACAAGGAAGAGATTTACAGCACGAGTCAAACGCGGGAACGAAGGTAAATGACATTAATTTTTGAGTGTCTTTTAATACTGTGTAAGCATACATATTAACATATGTGCAATTAAACGTGTGCATTTACGGGGTGATTTCTCAGGCTTAAAAGCTCGCCTTTTATTAAAAAGGTAAATGCTAACTGTTTTCATTCTGAAGGGCAAAAACCACGTTAGATTTCAGCCGTTAAACGCGCAAAAATGTCGGTACACCAGATAAATAAGCGCAACATATTATCAGTTGTATTGTATGCTTACAATACATATAGAAATGTGTTAATCGTTAACTAATAGTATGGGATGGTGTTTTTCGACTCGCGCCTTGATTTAAACGATTGCATGTCTTGGTGGGTTTGCGTAGCTTATTGTCAATATCTTTACACCTCTTTTTAAGACTTAATTTAAAAAGGTGTTCTTTTCTTCTTAATTAACATTTAAAAGCAATACTTCACCGCTGCGAAGCCCATCTAGCGCTGACGTCCGAGGTTCGATTACCGTAAGCGAGTGCAGTGAGAGTGTGTACGCCTGATGAGCCAAGAATAAGGGGGAAACACGTGTCGCGTACTCTTTGCATTATTTGACAGTAAACTATTTTCAACCACTCTATGATCTGCTTCTCACAACTGAAGCCACCGTGGCTGATGTTACCTGACTTGCTGGCCAACCATAAGCGTTACCTATGTCAGAGGTTCGATTCCCGTAAGGGAGTGAAGTGAGTGGGTGGTTACCTACGAGGTAACGCTTATGGTTGGCCAGCAAGTCAGCTCAAAGTGATCACTCGAGTGAAGGCAATTTTCAATGAAATGAAAAAAGCTCTCCAAGACAAAACCTCAATGAAGAAGAAACAGTTTGCATCCATCTAAAAAGGAGAAACCCTCATTTCTAAAGGTTTGCTGCAGATGACTTAACTGAAAATAAATGAATAGTTCCTATGTGTATAATACATATTTATCTATTTGACTTATGCCTTTATTCCAGCAACTTGCAACATCTGAGGTACAATTTGTTACATTACTTTTGTTTTTTGCAGCACAAGCAGGTGAAGTGACTTCCTCAGGGTCACACAGTGGTGTCAGTACCAGGATTTGAACTGACAAGCTCCGGGTTTGCTGAAATATTACTGAAGAAAGAAAAAAAAAGAAAACGGGCAAATAGGGGTATGCATACAAATGTCCATCCATCCATTATCCAACCCGCTATATCCTAAATACAGGAGCCAATCCCTTCCAACACAGGGCACAAGGCAGGAAACAAACCCCGGGCAAGGTGCCAGCCCACCGCAGGGCGCACACACCCACCCACACACACCCACACACCAGGGACAATTTAGAATCGCCAATGCACCTAACCTGCATGTCTTTGGACTGTGGGAGGAAACCCAGACAGACACGGGGAGAACATTCAAACTCCACGCAGGGAAGCGAACCTGGGTCTCCTAACTGGCACCTTTCACTGCGCCTCCATGCCGCCCGCATACAAACTTAAAAGGTTTAAATAAAACAGAAATATATACCTTTATTTTTACTTCCTTAACTTGTGGAGGGTGTATCCTGTAGCAAAGCCCTATGTTTTTTCATGAAAGCCCCTTTCAGTCAATAAGCCTTAAAAACAGGTGTAAAGCTAAACCTGCAGCACCGCTATTCAATTACACTTGCCTAACGCCTCTCCTAAGGGGACATACTGTGGGATCTGGGCATCCGTCAAAGCACCAATCACAGGCCCGATTAGAAAGCGGGAAGCTGTGATTTGTCGTCTCCCTCCCATGTAACAATCACAGCCCGTGTTACAACGCACTATGTATATACAGTGGGTACGGAAAGTCTTCAGACCCCCTTCAATTTTTCAATCTTTGTCATATTGCAGCCATTTGCTAAAATCATTTAAATTATTTTTTTTCCCTCATTAATGTACACACAGCACCCCATATTGACAGACAAAAAAAGAATTTTTGAAATTGTTGCAGATTTATTAAAAAAGAAAAACTGAAATATCACATCACATGGTCCTAAGTATTCAGACCCTTTGCTCGGTATTTAGTAGAAGCACCCTTTTGAGCTAATACAGCCATGAGTCTTCTTGGGAAAGATGCAACAAGTTTGTCACACCTGGATTTGGGGATCCTCTGCCATTCCTCCTTGCAGATCCTCTCCAGTTCTGTCAAGTTGGATGGTAAACGTTGGTGGACAGCCATTTTTAGGTCTCTCCAGAGATGCTCAATTGGGTTTAAGTCAGGGCTCTGGCTGGGCCATTCAAGAACAGTCACAGAGTTGTTGTGAAGCCACTCCTTCGTTATTTTAGCTGTGTGCTTAGGGTCATTGTCTTGTTGGAAGGTAAACTTTCGGCCCAGTCTGAGGTCCTTAGCACTCTGGAGAAGGTTTTTGTCCAGGATATCCCTGTACTTGGCCGCATTCGTCTTTCCCTCGATTGCAACCAGTCGTCCTGTCCCTGCAGCTGAAAAACACCCCTACAGCATGATGCTGCCACCGCCATGCTTCACTGTGGGGACTGTATTGGACAAGTGATGAGCAGTGCCTGGTTGTCTCCATACATACCTCCGTGCAAGACACATGACAGCCCGCATGGAGTTTGCTAAAAGACACCTGAAGGACTCTGAGATGGTGAGAAATAAGATTCTCTGGTCTGATGAGACCAAGATAGAACTTTTTGGCCTTAATTCTAAGCGGTATGTGTGGAGACAACCAGGCACTGCTCATCACTTGTCCAATACAGTCCCCACAGTGAAGCATGGCGGTGGCAGCATCATGCTGTAGGGGTGTTTTTCAGCGCAGGGACAGGACGACTGGTTGCAATCGAGGGAAAGATGAATGCGGCCAAGTACAGGGATATCCTGGACAAAAACCTTCTCCAGAGTGCTAAGGACCTCAGACTGGGCCGAAGGTTTACCTTCCAACAAGACAATGACCCTAAGCACACAGCTAAAATAACGAAGGAGTGGCTTCACAACAACTCTGTGACTGTTCTTGAATGGCCCAGCCAGAGCCCTGACTTAAACCCAATTGAGCATCTCTTGAGAGACCTAAAAATGGCTGTCCACCAACGTTTACCATCCAACCTGACAGAACTGGAGAGGATCTGCAAGGAGGAATGGCAGAGGATCCCCAAATCCAGGTGTGAAAAACTTGTTGCATCTTTCCCAAGAAGACTCATGGCTGTATTAGCTCCAAAGGGTGCTTCTACTAAATACTGAGCAAAGGGTCTGAATACTTAGGACCATGTGATATTTCAGTTTTTCTTTTTTAATAAATCTGCAACAATTTCAAAAATTCTTTTTTTTGTCTGTCAATATGGGGTGCTGTGTGTACATTAATGAGGAAAAAAATTAATTTAAATGATTTTAGCAAATGGCTGCAATATGACAAAGAGTGAAAAATTGAAGGGGGTCTGAATACTTTCCGTACCCACTGTATGTATATATGAAGAGGATGGATGGATGGATGGATGTATATGTGTGTGTTTATGTATATGTGTATATGTATGCGTATATATATGTTGATATGTGTATATATGTATATATATATATGTAGATATGTGTATATATGTATATGTATATATATGTTTACATAACCTCTTTAACACACTACTTCTCCGCTGCGAAGCGCGGGTATTTTGCTATATATATATATATATATATATATATATATAATATATATAAACGAACCACACGCCGTGGCGCAACGTTAGGGGCATCGCCTCTGGCGCTGACGTCCGAGGTTCGATTCCCGAGAGGGAGTACAGTGGAGTTTGTACGCCTGATGAGCCCATAACGAGGGTGAAACACGTGTCGCGTACTCTTTGCATTTATTTGACAGTAAACTATTTTCAACCATATATATATGTATATGTGAATGTATGTATGTATGTATGTATGTGTGTCTATATTTAAATATATATTTGCATATGTATATATATGTAGATATGTATATATTTATATGTGTATATATATATATATATATATATATATATATATATAATATATATATATATATGTACATATGTATATATACTGTATATGTAGATGTGTAAATTTGTATATGTATATATATGTATATGTGGATGTGTATATGTATGTATATATGTGTATATGTAGATATGTGTATATGTATATATATGTATATGTAGATATATGTTTACATAACCTCTTTAACACACTACTTCTCCACTGCGAAGCGTGGGTATTTTGCTAGTTTTCATTATATATAGCATCATTTTTTTTCTTGTACATTACGCATACAGTAGACATTGTGTTATAATCTCTGTATATCTGAAGTTCTAATGTGCTGTGCTCATTAATACTAAAGTGTTAAGTGAGAGCTGCTGTTGACTTAGTTGCACCTGAAAAGACAGTTAAAAAATCTTCTAGCATTGTTATACCATGGAAGACCCAAAGAGTGTCTGATTTAAAGAGAACATGCCGTAGAGCTGAGCGTAAATGGAGGAAAACTAAACTAACTATTGACTATGAAATATTAAAAGTTAAACTTACAGAATACAATAACACAGTCCGTCTTGAGAGGCGCTGCTATTTCTCTAAGATTATAAATAACAATGCTAGTAATCCCAGAGTCTTATTCTCGACGATTGATCGTCTGTTAAACCCAGGTAACTCAAAAGAATGCCTCCTAAGTACTTCCAGTAAAACCTGTAAGGCTATCGCTGTATTCTTCAATCAAAAAATTAATGATATTAGAAATAACATAGTTTATCTCCCCAACACTAAGGATCCTCCTAAACCCCTGTACCCCATAATAAACAAATTAAAGTCTTTCACTAGGATAGATTTACCTGATTTACATAAAATAATTTCTCAAATGAAACCCTCCACCTGTGCCCTTAACCCAATACCAACAAATTTTTTCAAAGAAGTATCGGGCGTGCTAATTGATAATGTTCTTGACATATTAAATTCGTCATTAGATACGGGGGTCTTCCCAGACTGTCTTAAGACTGCGGTAGTTAAACCCCTACTTAAGAAAAATAATCTCGACCCCTCTGCTCTTGAAAATTATAGACCCATCTCTAACCTGCCTTTCTTAAGTAAAATTCTAGAGAAGGCAGTCATTATGCAGTTAAATGAGCACCTCAATAAACATGCTATTCTTGATAAATTTCAGTCAGGTTTTAGAACAAATCACAGCACAGAAACTGCACTCGTTAAAGTAGTAAATGACTTGCGGGTAAATACAGACAGAGGCCATTTATCTGTACTCATCCTCTTAGATCGGAGTGCCGCATTTGACACCATTGATCATAATATTCTTAGAAATCGCCTTCAATGGGTGGGCCTCTCTGGCAGTGTCTTAAATTGGTTTGAATCCTACCTGGCAGGGAGAAAATTCTTTGTTAGTTGTGGTAATTATAATTCAAAGACACATGATATCCTATATGGTGTTCCACAAGGCTCTATCCTGGGTCCGCTGCTCTTCTCAATCTACAAGCTTCCATTAGGTCAGATTATCTCGGGACATAACGTGAGCTGCCACAGCTATGCTGATGACACACAACTGTATTTATCAATAGCACCTGATGACCCCGAATCTCTTGATTCACTAACACAATGTCTAACCTGTATCTCAGAATGGATGAATAGTAACTTTCTCAAATTAAATAAAGAGAAAACCGAAATCTTAGTGATTGGCAATAATGGATACAATGAGGCTATTAGAAATAAACTGGATACATTAGGATTAAAGATCAAAACGGAGGTAAAAAGCTTAGGGGTAACCGTTGACTGTAATCTGAGTTTTAAATCGCATATTAATCAGATCACTAGGACAGCATTTTTTCACATAAGAAACATAGCAAAAGTTAGACCTCTTATATCATCGAAAGATGCAGAGAAATTAGTTCACGCGTTTGTTTTCAGTCGGCTAGATTACTGTAACGCACTCCTCTCAGGACTACCCAAAAAAGACATACTGTAAATTGTTTGCAATTAGTGCAGAATGCAGCTGCTAGAATCCTAACTAGGAAAAGCAAATCCAAGC
The DNA here is from genome assembly GCF_900747795.2 of Erpetoichthys calabaricus. NCBI lineage: Eukaryota > Metazoa > Chordata > Cladistia > Polypteriformes > Polypteridae > Erpetoichthys > Erpetoichthys calabaricus. The sequence continues at coordinate 19,416,501 of NC_041395.2, read as the reverse complement.
ACATTTCTCCAGTTTTGATGTCACTACACTGGTTACCTGTGTCATTCAGAATTGACTTTAAAATTCTGCTTATGGTTTATAAAGCCTTAAATAATCTCGCCCTGTCTTATATATCGGAATGTCTGACACCTTATATTCCAAATCGTAACCTCAGATCCTCAACTGAGTGTCTCCTTAGAATTCCAAGAGCAAAACTTAAAAGTGGCGAGGCGGGCGGCCTTCTGCTGTTATGCACCTAAAATCTGGAATAGCTTGCCAGTAGGAATTCGCCAGTCTGATACAGTGGAGCACTTTAAAAATCTATTGAAAACACATTATTTTAACATGGCCTTCTCATAACTTCACTGTAATTTAAATCCTGATACTCTGTATATCCAATACATTATAATAACTATTCATTCAAAAGCTGTACTAACCCCTACTCTCTCTTCTGTTTCCTTTTCCGGTGTCCTTTTGGTGGTGGCGTAACCACCACCATCTACCCAAAGCACCATGATGTCCCAACAATGATGGATGGATTAAAAGCCAGAAGTTTGTATGACCATCACCATCAAGTGACTCCGTGAGAACCCTAACTACAAAGAGGACTATTTCATTTATGTTAGGTAGAATGCCCAGAGGGGTCTGGGTGGTCTTGTGGCCTGGAACCCCTACAGATTTTATTTTTTCTCCAGCTTTCTGGAGTTTTTTTTTTTTTTTTTTTTCTGTCCACCCTGGCCATCCGACCTTACTCCTTTTCTATGTTAACTAAGTTGTCTTATTTTAAATTTGTATTTTGTCTTTTATTTTTCTTTTCTTCATTATGTAAAGCACTTTGAGCTACTTTTTCTATGAAAATGTGCTATATAAATAAATGTTGTCGTTGTTGCTTAGGTGTCATTACTTGCATGAAAACATCTTCGTTTTTCTCTCCTGCCTTAGTTTTAAGTTAAAATTAAGTCTTGCTTCTTTCAAAATCCAACAACAAAGCACAGTAACTTAAGAAAATAAATGTTATTTTACAAAATGGAACAACATTCTCGTTTTGTGACTGCTGGTACTGATGTGCCTCAGTCTCTGTGTTTGCGAGGATTCACACTCTGAGGCTTTCCTGTCTAAAATTTAAAAGCCGTGTTAGTTACTGGACAGAGTGAGCAGACTTACAGTACAGTATTCAAGGCAGCAAAATATTACAGATCAAGTAATAAATATGAGGAGGCTTTGCAGGAATTATGCAGTAGTCTTACCTGTAGAAATAGCAAATCTAACATGAACTGCACATTATCCCAAACTGGGAATCTTAAAAGCAGAAGAAAAGAACATCCAATTGTGTCTCAGTATTCAGGTACACTGGCATCTGTTGAGCCATATGGTAGGCTGGTTACCACTGGGCATCCTGTTGGGTCAAGAAAAAAAAATATATTAAAGGGGCATTGTTTTTCTAACTGCAGCAATAATAATAATTCATTACATTTATATAGCGCTTTTCTCAGTACTCAAAGCGCTATCCACACAGGGAGGAACCGGGAAGCGAACCCACAATCTTCCACAGTCTCCTTACTGCAAAGCAGCAGCACTACCACTGCGCCACCTGTGAAATAAGAAATGTTATTTCTAAGGAGCAAGCCTTCTCCATTATATTCAGTTAAATGTGTGTGTGTGTGTGTGTGTGTGTGTGTACTCCTCCTAAACCAACAGCTTAAACGATAAGCTAATGACAAATGACAACAGCAAGTGCCCAGTCTGTCACTGTGCCACATCAGACACACACCACACTTCTCTGATTGCTTTGGACATGCATTTTAAAATTGCGTGTTTTGTGCCATAGAAGTTTTTCCTACCAAACAAGGTTAAAGAAATCCATTTCAAAATTATGAATAAATAGTAGCCAACTAACAGATTAATTCATAAGTATGACATTAACTTATCCCCAAAATGTAGTTTTTGTACAAATGAAGACAAATCACCTCTCACATTTCTTACTTCTGCTCCTATTCTAAAATGTTTTATAAAGATTTATTTCTGTTACTATCTTGAATGACAAAACAATATCTCACTGTTTAATTCTTGTTCTTCTTCTGTATACAATTTTGAATACTAAATGTTAGAAAATGCAGTAACTGTGGTTTCCTTGATTCATAAATTTCCTACTCATAAGTGTAAAGTTCAGAATGTTAGACCCTCTATTACATCTTTCTGTATGGACATTAATATGCTAGAAATACCTTTAAAAACGGAAAACACACTAAAATAATTAAACCATGTAAGATTCTGAGCTGCTTCATTAACAATTTGTAATGCTATTATCTACATCCCTCTTTCTTGTAATAAGTTAGGAGAATAGCAAAAACTATGTAGAGAAAAGCCAAGCAAAATGACACCTTTTATTGGCTAACTAAAAAGATTACAATATGCAAGCTTTCGAGGCAACTTAGGCCCCTCGAAAGCTTGCATATTGTAATCTTTTTAGTTAGCCAATAAAAGGTGTCACATTGCTTGGCTTTTCTCTACATTCATAATGGCTAACACGGCACAACACTCTAGTGCTATTCTCCTATGTACTTTAGCCTTCATCAACATACCCTTGTACAGTATTGATGTAATCCGATATCAACATAATAAAAAATACCGATGGCTTTGGAGGGCACACTTTACACCAGTCGAGTGTCAGACGTGCTCTCCTAATTCTATTCCTAATTCGACACCTCGATTACATTGTTTTGCTTAATAATTAGCACGCCGTTCACTCTTTAAGATAAAAAATGTGGACAAATGTTAAAAGAAACACACCACCAAATGCTAATAGGGTGTTACTTAATAAATGACATACATACTTACATTAATCCGTTAACTCAAACACGGAAAATGCTGTGATTTTTACAATTAAACCACGAGATTACAAAGTATTGCAACTAAAAATTATTTACTTACAAAAAGCTGTACATGTCCATTGTAAAGTTCAGACACACGTCACATTTCATTTCGCTCCCTCTTCATTCGAATGGAGTTAAATTTTTCAGGCGACACATCTTCCAAGACGTTATAAAATGCAAAAGTTTCCATCTTTCCCAGTAACAAGTCCACTTACATACGGAGATAAACGACAACACAAAAATGACTCGCAAGTACAAGCCAAACCTGACAAATGACGTGTGTCGTAAAACATTAGACATGCGCTGAACAAATCGGGCAGCGTCGTGAAATGAATTTTAATTAAGCAGAGAGAGCGTGCGCGAGACAAATCGGATGGGGACTCATGTCGCAAAAGAAAAAAACGCAGATCGGGCAGGGTCGTAACAGTAAATCGAGTAGGCACCGCAGATCGGTTAGCGACACTCCTGTCCGAGCTGATGAGCCCAAAAAGGGCCTTCCGCATGTCGGCTGCTGGCGAGGGACACGTGATCAACCCTGATATAATTTGGGAAGGAGAAGGTCCGCATCCTGCTGTTTGCAACTTCGCTACGGACTTCGACTTTCCAAAGAGGAAGGGGGAGGCGAGCGAAGCACCGCTCACCTCACGAAAAGTTAAAGAGAGCCGGGAAATGGCTGATCGATCCGCCGACAAATTAATACCGCCCGGTCCTCAGAGAATGAGAACTCCAATTCCCAGAAGCCTCTGCGAGACCCATCAGAGCACGTGCCGATAGCGGACGTGCTCATTGGCTCACGGCGGCAGGTAAGACGAATACGGAAGTAAGCTTGCCTCCGGCCGAAGTAAATAATATTGTGGGCGTGCGGGACCTCGAAAAAAATGATCAAGCCCGTACGGAGTATTTTGCAGATGCTGCAGGCTATAACGAAGATAGTCGGAGACCTGGGAGCGACGGCTGAAGCGCCGATAAAGAAGGTGGATGAATACGTACGGCGGCTGGGTCGTGAGTGTCCCATCTTATATGATTTGGCAGTACAGGTGAGTAAAGACGGTACCGTACAGCATAAAGGGATGCAGTGTAATCCGGGCCCGTGTTTAATAAGTACCAGGTGCCAAATCACTGCGTGCCCTACAAAAGCTTGTGGTACGATGACAGAAAGGGCAGTGGAAGTTCCGGTCGAACCGGAACAACTGAAAAGTGCTGTCTCTTGGAACGATGTGGGGCTGAAGACGCCGCCTCGGGTTAATTTAAAATCAAATGGCGTTCAGACAGTAAAAGGGCTCTCTTTTGCTAATAGAGAGATCCAAACTGTGGACAAGCCCCAGATTAAAAAGGAGATCCCAAAAGAGAAACGGGGGTCTCCTGATAAAGTAGAAAAGGGCGTAGAAAACAAAGAGGCGGCTATGGAACCTCACTCGGTGGAGAAAAGGGCGTAGACAGAGTTCCCGAGGTGTTTTCAGTCTTGCGGAGGAAGGCGGAAGGAGGACGGCAGATTTGCTGCAACTGTCGTCGGTCGGGCCATGAATGGCGAAGTTGCCCTCGGAGGACGGGGGATCAGAGGGGTTCCCATTATAACGTTCCCCCTAGGTTCTCTGGGGAAGGTTAGACAACATAGCCAAGGCCCGATTTACGAATCCTCCTGGAGGAGGACGATCTTTGCGGGGCTGGACGCTCCAAAACATGTTTTTTCGCTGGGAGGAGAGTAATGTGGGACATGGCCGGCCTTTTATCGCGGCCAATACCCCCAGGCCGCCAGGTGGAGCCCTGTCTGCAACATAGAGGTGCCCCAAGTTCCAGCAGGGCATTATGGACAGTGGAGTTTTTCATCACAGCCCTCTGGATACCATGGGAACCTCCAGAGGACGCTGCAGGAAGGCCCAGAGACTATTATGTGCCCTATAACCCGGAAGTATGTCGTAGTCATAGCGACAGGAAGAAAGACATGCTTCCGGGGTGAAGAAGAGTTTTTATCTGACCCGGAAGTGTTCCAGGTCACGTGGACAGAGAGGGCGAAACACTTGCGGGTCAAGGAGTATAAAAGGACTATGGGAAATCCCAGACGGGGTGCTGAGCTGGGAGGTAGGGTGGCTAAGTGTCTGGGAGAGTGGAGGATTGTTTATTGATTAGTTATTGTGATCTATATGAGTATTGTGGAGAGGAGGGTGCTTTGTGCACGTTATAGTTCAAATAAAACGAATTATTGGACTTTTACCTGGTGTCTGGAGTCAAGTTGGGGGGGGTTCAAGAGGACGATAGCGCCCTCTATCTGTCACAATAGATAGTTAGAAAAAACAAACTTTGTCTTCTGGGAGAAATTTGACAGTATTGAAGTTTGGTAACTTTTATTCCCTTAAGTGTCACTAACACTGACCTCACAAATGACCTCAACCACCAGAAATTGCCTCTGTGATTATATTGTAGGGGCGGCACGGTGGCGCAGTGGGTAGCGCTGCTGCCTCGCAGTTAGGAGTCCCGGGTTCGCTTCCCGGGTCCTCCCTGCGTGGAGTTTGCATGTTCTCCCCGTGTCTGCGTGGGTTTCCTCCGGGCACTCCGGTGTCCTCCCACAGTCCAAAGACATGCAGGTTAGGTGGATTGGCGATTCTAAATTGGCCCTACTGCATGCTTGGTGTGTGGGTGTGTTTGTGTGTGTCCTGCGGTGGGTTGGCACCCTACCCAGGATTGGTTCCTGCCTTGTGCCCTGTGTTGGCTGGGATTGGCTCCAGCAGACCCCCGTGACCCTGTGTTCGGATTCAGCGGGTTGGAAAATGGATGGATGGATGGATTATATTGTATTTGGAGCCAAGTTGGGGGCACATTTTTTTTTCCTATGATCCTATCATAGGCTACATCCATACTTCTACATTTTTAAATTAAAATGATTGCTGTGCACTGCTAGCATTTTAACACTATGAAAGTATTACAGTGGAATGGTGAGGATGAGGGAGTAGAGTTGGGCGAAGGTGGATGAGTTTAAATACTTGGGACGAGACCGCCTTCAGCGGCGAGGGGTCGTGAGAACAAAGTGGGCACTGGGAGGCGCGGAATGTCAGGCTGCTCCACCGAGTCGAGAGCTTCGCAGTTTCGGGAAGCATCCTCTCTTCTCGCACTGTTTGTGACACTTCAAGTCCCCCGTCGGCTCCTGGGAGAGTGAAAATCTTTGCGAATGAGTGTAATGGGCACCATCGAAGCATGACTCTGTTTGTAAATTGCCCTGCACAACTACTTACTATCCCTTAAGGTGGAAAATCACATAGAAAATGTAATTTCTATACCACAGCGGTCGTGTAGCGCCTTTCACAAGGAATCTACTACTTACCTGTTGTGTTATAGCGCCTTTAAAATGTAGTTTACCCGAAACCACTCCAGTATTGCTCAATGTATCTTTACTTCTTAAATGTTAATGTTTTACTGTTTAATAACTTATAGACTACATTTTATTTTTTTCCCTTGCACTCAGTGAGCGAAGCCACTGGGTAATCAACTAGTACGTAATAAATAACGAGAGTGAAGAGCACAGTCACGAACACATGAAATGCTGTGTGTTTTGCTGTACCTCTTCGTAAATAAAAACAAATGACCGTAAATTACCTTAAATATAAAAACATCGAGTGGTGGAATACAATTTCGGCCCTGATGGCCAGTTTTCATCATCTAAGGGCAGCGACTTGAGGGCAGATTCACGCAGGGCCGCCGAATCGACACGTTTATACAGAAACGACCTTCAAACGAGCGGCTTCACAAAGAGCTCATTTAGCTCGACTTGTCTTCCTGTTTGCGACCGCAACCCTCAGGATAAGCAAAGTGAAAGTGAAAGAGCAGCAGCTTCCACCTGACACCGCCATCTCTTAAAGCCATCGTGCGGTAGTGATGGGCTGCTCGACACTGTGTCGAACTTTCGAAGCACTGGAGCTCGAACCACCGCTTCCAGGCTTCTTTTAAATGCGCCCGTCACGTGAGTTTGAGGCACGCTAGCGTAATGACGTCATTGATATCCGCGCGGTCAGCAGTCGATTTGGTCACTCACTCGTCTGTTGAACTGCTTTGGCTCAAAGCGTAAAAGGCAGTTGTTCTCCAACAGAGTGAAGCTGCAGACTGCAGTGCCTCACAGAACGCCCTCCATATCATGGAACGTCCTTCAGAGCACAACATACCACACACCCATGTAATGACGCGATGATCGTAATGCCCTTTCCCAGCGTCACTCACATCATGCCCTCTGCGAGACAGTGTTGACGTGCTCGTTGCACAGTATGCTGTAGTTATACAAATTACAACAGTTTTCTATCTGGTCAAACATAAATGACTTCCAGTCTCATACTTATGCTATCCAATCATTCTAAGCTCTGTCACGATTCTAACACTTTGCCGATATAAAGTAGTTGTTTTTTTTTTTACTATTTTGAATGGTTGTTCATTACGTTTTCCCCTGAAGTGTTACAGTATAGCAAAAGTAACAAATCTTATTATTATCCAGTGTTTCAAATGGAATGTACCTCGTGAAACTCATACCTATAGATTTTCAATCTATAAATGTATTTCATATTCCCACTAGCAAATCATACACATGTGAAACAATAATAAGCTTAATTATTTTTAGAAGGTTTGCAAAAAGGCGGCACGGTGGCGCAGTAGGTAGCGCTGCTGCCTCGCAGTTGGGAGACCTGGGGACCTGGGTTCACTTCCTGGGTCCTCCCCGCATGGAGTTTGCATGTTCTCCCCGTGTCTGCGTGGGTTTCTTCCGGGCGCTCCGGTTTCCTCCCACAGTCCAAAGACATGCAGGTTAGGTGGATTGGCGATTCTAAATTGGCCCTAGTGTGTGCTTGGTGTGTGGGTGTGTTTGTGTGTGTCCTGCGGTGGGTTGGCACCCTGCACAGGATTGTTTCCTGCCTTGTGCCCTGTGTTGGCTGGGATTGGCTCTGGCAGACCCCCGTGACCCTGTGTTTGGATTCAGCAGGTTGGAAAATGGATGGATGGATGGAAGTTTGCAAAAACAGCGCTAAATATAAAACATTGTAGGAAACAGTCATTTATTTATTGATTTGATCCATCAACGTTTTCATTACTGAAAGCTGCATGTGTGAAATACTGTATGTCATGTCCATATCAATTGAAAGGCATGTGACAGCCAGTAGATTTTACATAATTTTACATTTTTTAACAACTTTTCAATTTGAGACAATCGTGATTGTTCTTAAACCTTTCTCGTGCAATATTTGTTGATTGCAAAGACCCAACTTATACCAACATAGACTCAAACTGTCTTTGAGTCATCGTCTTTTTAAAATTTTGATAAATATCAAAAACTGTTACAACTACTACTACTACTAATAATAAATAGTGGGTCAGTTACAGTGTGCTTTCAGCAGGGAATTATCCCGAAGTGATCTCATCATTAAACATACAGTATTTATGGTCTTGTGCATACAGTACAATGATATTGTTACTTACCGTACATGCCTCTCCAGAACAGTGATAATATAATAAAACACAACACATATATACGTAGAATACAATTTACAGTATAGATATATATTCAGGTATATTTCAAATATTTATATCTAGTCTTTTTCTTACGATGTTTCTTATTATGACTGGCTGTTCAGTAACTCTTTAACTAAAACACTTTCTTTGAAGCCATACTTAGCGCCATTGGTTCTTTACTATTTGCCAGAATGGAGGATTAAGAAAAACACTTGTGCAGGATGGCAGAGTGTGTAATAATCTTAGCAGAATGTCTTTTAGATACCCTGGACAGTAGGCAGCTGGGTGCCAGTAATAGTTTATGGCTTTCACCACCCTCTGCAGTGACACAAGCATGTGTGCCCTACCAGGATGTGATGCCGCCAATGAAGATGGACTCCAGACAGCACCTGTGAGACATTTCAGGAAGGCATTGGTGAACTTGGCAATAAACAAAACGTGCTGTTCCCTCCTCAATTCATCATTGTGATTGTTATTGTACGAAATTTAAACAAGCTCACCATTTCCACAGCACCCCACAAAAACAAACCACAGCTTAATCCATTCTCTGAAGTCTATGACCTGCTCCTTAATTTTTGGCCATGAAAGGTCAGATTGTCCTGGGACCACTGAGTCAGCAGATAGACCTCTTGTTTGCAAGCCATTTAATCATTGGTGGTGATCAGGCCTATGACGGTGATGTTAGCAGCAGCATTTTTAATGATGGAGCTGGCGTGGTGTCCAGACAAACAGTCACACTGGGGGATGCACTGCCCCATAGTGTACCTGGGTTGAGAGTGAAGATAGAGGATATGATGCTGACAATCTGCAAAGCCGAGGTCTGCTCGCTATGAAGTCCAAAATCCAGTTCTGTTGGCACAACAGTGTTGATGCTAAGCTATTGTCTATAAACATACCTCTGTAAGAGCAGTTTTTACATTATCTAGATGTGCCAAGATGATATGGAGTATAAGACCAGTATGCATCATGGAGATGGTGAAGGGAAGCAAAGTTATGTACTAAGTTAAAATTTAGCCAGGTGGAGCCCTGCCTGTAACATAGAGGTGCCCCAAGTTTCAGCAGGGCATCATGGACAGTGGAGTTTTTCATCACAGCCCTCTGGATACCATGGGAACCTCCAGAGGATGCTGCAGGAAGGCCCAGAGACTATTATGTGCCCTATAACCCGGAAGTATGTCGTAGTCATAGCGACAGGAAGAATGACATGCTTCCGGGGTGAAGAAGAGTTTTTATCTGACCCGCAAGTGTTTCGCCCTCTCTGTCCACGTGACCTGGAACCTGCTAATGAGTTATCACATACAACACACAGACTGTTATGGACATGAAATGGATGTATTAACAGATAAGCATATTTTAAACATTTTAAGAGATGTAAATCATGAAACACACATATATTCACTCTTTCTCATACTGTGTGTATGTGTATATATATATATATATATATATGTATATATATAATATGTATGTATGTATATATATGTGTATATATATATATATATATATATATATATATATATATATATATATATATATATATGGAAGAGAAGGTCTGTGATACGGTTTGCATATTTGCAGCTGGAGATCCACAAAGGGAGAAAAATGAATCACGTATCATAAAGTAGTTTTTATTCCTGAGCTTTCAACGCCTGCCAGGGGTCTTCATCAGAGGATAATGCTTAGACTTACAAGAATCAAAGGCAATATATAGCAAAAAATTACATGGGGGAGGTGGCTAAGTCAGTGTGATCAGGAGGGGGGGTTATTGGGTGTACAGTTTATTTATTCTGAACATGTTCTTCTTAAATTTGCATATGCTGGATTTATGTCCAAGTCGATTGTTTGCTGAGTTTTTTGGCAGATACTCAAAAACATTCATTAATCGGAGTTTACACAGAAGATGCCAAAAAACTCAGCAAGCAATCGACTTGAATCATAACCCACCTGGCACTCACTCCCTTATCACCACAAGGTGTCTGAAGGTACAGCACGTATCCTGGCCAAGTCAGGTGTCAGAATAGCACACAAACCCACGAACAATCTGCGCACGTCCTCTTTAATGCTAAAAACAAGAAATCGACAGCAGAAACACAAAACGCAGTTTATAGCATTCCATGCAGTTCTTGCTCAGTGGTATGCATAGGTCAAACTTCAAAAAGAATCGCAACACGTATACAGGAACATCGCAATGCCGTCAGAAGAAAGGACTCACTATCATTGATCTACACGCATACTAAATCAACAGGACATACATTTAACTGGGACAATGTACAAGTAAAATTTAAGGCCAGTACTAAAAGTGCCAGAGAGCTGGCCGAATCTTGGCTATCAAATGAGAACGCCATCTTGGACATAAACCCAGCATATGTAAACTTAAGTAGAACATGTTCATAATAAATAAACTGTACACCTAATTGCCCCCCCCCCTTCCTGATCACACTGACTTAGCCACCTCCCCCACCCCCTCCACGTAATTTTTTGCTATATATTGCCTTTGATTCTTGTAAGTTTAAGCATTATCCTTTGATGAAGACCCCTGGCAGGCGTTGAAAGCGCAGGAATAAAAACTACTTTATGATACGTGATTCATTTTTCTTCCTTTGTGGATCTCCAGCTGCAAATATATAATGTATATTTACACATATACATATACAGTAGACCCCCACGAAGTCGCGGTTCAGAGTTCGCGGATTTTTCCTTAGAACCTATCTAATAATTATTAGTGGAAATCGCAAATATCCTCCACAAGTTTTATGGCTTTTTTCGTGGCAATACTGTACTGTAGAGAGAACAGGAAGCAACTGTAGAGGAAATGCGGCTTGGGATGGTGAAAGTAGCCAATAGAATTTGAAACTGCGACTCCCAGCAGTCCCTGCAGGGGCTCTGATTGGTCTTCTGCTGAGGGTGCTGGGGCTATTGGGGTCAAAGGATGTCAGCGCGGCTTTTACAAAGGGGGCCGGTGACCAAAGGCAAAATAAAAAGTTTTTGGAATTTGTGTTTCAAGTTCCTGTCTCTCTGCCTTCCTTCTGTTGGGTTACCTGTACTTATTCGTTTTGTCCTGGATCGTTTCGTGTTTGGCATCTGCATCGTCTGCCTCTGTACACGAGGACTGTAAGTGGATTCATGGCCATCCTGCAAAGAAAGAAGCGATCCTGAACCCATCTTCACCATTTCAGGACCTAGCAATAGGACTATCTTTACATTCCCATTCAACGTGCGGATGTCTGGACTATCTATTTCATCATTACATTTCATCCGTTGCCGTTTTTCATTAACGTTTTTCATGATTTACTGTGTGTGTTTTGTTGGTGCTTTGTTGCATTTAATGTGTATTCGCTGTAAGGGGAACAGGGGTGGTATCGTTGTTTTCATTTATTTACTTTGTTTTCATTACATTCTTTATTTGCTGTTTGATTACCAGATTGCTTTGTTTTTGTCTCTGTTTTTGAGTGCGTCCCTGGAATCTCCACCATAAAAATAAATAAATCGCCGTCTTCTCGGGCTTACTTGTGGCTGCTCTGTCGTGTGATATGCTTCTCACGCGATGCTACGCTTACAGTGGGGGTTGTGCTCCCCTATGATGTTTGTCTATTCTTTAATCGATAACTAACTACATACTGAGCTCGTTTTACTTCTGAAAGACACATGTTAGTTTGTTTGAAGTGTTTGAATAAAGTTCCTGTCTCTACAATCTCCTGTGTTTCTGTGCAATTCTGTGACCCAAGCGTGAAACCCTGCAGCCTCAAAATCTCTGGGATTGAGACATCGTCAGCGCTTACCTCTGTGTGTTTCCGTGCTGCCAGTTCAAGTGCTTTTCATGCAGTTGGTCAAGCGCCGAAAATATGTTTGAGCTTCAAAACCTGCTAATTGCAACAGTTTAGCGCTATAGTTTTAGGGATTTAGTTTCAAAAGCTGCTTACGGACGCAGATTTTCCTATTTGTCTCCAAAATTTATCTTTTGTACTTAGCTGATTTTGAAACTGAGCTCTTCAATTACTGCAACACTGATCATTTTACATTCCTGCTAATGAACTGTAAAAACTATTCAAAAAAACTACTGGAACAATATGTACAAAGTGCAACTGACGCAATGGATGAAATCACCGAGCCAACTGCACTTGAACTGGCAGCATGCAAACACACAGAGGTAAGCGCTGACGATGTCTCAATCCCAGAGATAGTGAGGCTGCAGGGTGTCACGCTTGGGTCACAGAATTGCACAGAAACACAGGAGATTGTAGAGACAGGAACTTTATTCAAACACTTCAAACAAACTAACATGTGTCTTTCAGAAGTAAAACGAGCTCAGTATGTAGTTAGTTATCGATTAAAGAATAGACAAACATCATAGGGGAGCACAACCCCCACCGTAAGCGTAGCATCGCGTGAGAAGCATATCACACGACAGAGCAGCCACAAGTAAGCCCGAGAAGACGGCGATTTATTTATTTTTATGGTGGAGATTCCAGGGACGCACTCAAAAACAGAGACAAAAACAAAGCAATCTGGTAATCAAACAGCAAATAAAGAATGTAATGAAAACAAATTAAATAAATGAAAACAACAATACCACCCCGTTCCCCTTACAGCGATTACACATTAAATACAACAAAGTACCAACAAAACACCATGAAAAACGTTAATGAAAAACGGCAGCGGATGAAATGTAATGATGAAATAGATAGTCCAGACATCCGCACGTTGAATGGGAATGTAAAGATAGTCCTACTGCTAGTTCCTGAAATGGTGAAGACGGGTTCAGGATCGCTTCTTTCTTTGCAGGATGGCCATGAATCCATTTACAGTACTCATGTACACAGGCAGACGGCAGACAATGCAGATGCCAAACACGAAACGATCCAGGACAAAACGAATAAGTACAGGTAACCCAACAGAAGGCAGGCAGAGAGACAGGAACTTGAAACACAAATTCCAAAAACTTTTTTTTTTGCCTTTGGTCACCGGCCCCCTTTGTAAAAGCCACGCTGACATCCTTTGACCCCAATAGCCCCAGCACCCTCAGCAGAAGACCAATCAGAGCCACTGCTGGGAGTCGCAAATTTCAAATTCTATTGGCTACTTTCACCATCCCAAGCCACATTTCCTCTACAGTTGCTTCCTGTTCTCTCTACAGTACAGTATTGCCACGAAAAAAGCCATAAAAATTGCAGAGGATATTTGCGATTTCCGCTAATAATTATTAGATAGGTTCTAAGGAAAATGACTGAGGCCGCAAACTCTGAACTGCGACTTCACGGGGGTCTACTGTATTCATTTTTTCTTTTTGTATGGGCGCATTTTTGGACAAACCTCACAAGCCTGAACGAGTGGCTTCTGTCGAAGTTTACCTTTCACTAGTACGAGTGAAATGACAAGCACGGAAATTAGAGAATATTTGATGGAACTAGACCATTTTATTTGTGAATTGTCCTAATTTTATATATTCGGTAATGAGTTGATATATTCCAACTCTGACTTTTTATATTCAAACATGACTATATGTATTCTGACGCTGACTTTATATAATCAGGCTTTGACATTATATATAATCAGGAATTACTTTATATATTCTGACACTGACTTTATACAGTATAATCAGGCTTTGGTGTTATATATTCAGAACACTGACTTTATATATTCTGAAAATCATTATATTTGCCTGTTTGACACCCCATAATACAGGTATATGTATATATACAACATTTACATGCATACATACGTCAGTTTTCCACTCACCGTTTATCCTGAACAGGGTCACGTGGAAGCTGAAACCTCTGCCAGCAAGAATCGGGCGGAGGGCTGGAACATTCCTCAGACAGGGCGCCAGTCCACTAACCGGGCAAAGACATACATACGTGACTAATTTTACAACAGCAGTTCACCTGACCTGCGTGTTATTAAACTGTGGGAGGAAACCAGAAGAAGCCCACGTGGACACGGGGAGAACATGCAAACTCCACTCATGGCGCACTGGGGACGCGGACGCAGGTGTCCTAAATGCGTGGCAGACGACCCCAAGATATAGAGATACGATTTAAAATAGTTCATAAGTTCTCTCAAATGTAATCCATACTTTCTCACTTTAAACATGACCAGGGTGATTTGTGCTCTTCTTATGCTGCTGAAGGGGAATCTTTTGTTGCTTCATGTTGTTGTTATGTTTTCAAAATCATTTTGCACTTATTTGCAAAGTTTTGTTTCTATGGAATTAAAGATGTAACTTAAGGATTGATTTGACATTTAATTGTATTGTGTAAGATATATTATGAATTGGATAATATTTACTTACCGTATATACTCGATATAAGCCGACCTGAATATAAGCCGAGGTACCTAATTTTACCTACAAAAACTGGAAAAACTTATTGACTCGAGTATAAGCCTAGGGTGGGAAATGCAGCAGCTACTGGTAAGTTTCAATAATCAAAATAAATACCAATAAAATTACCATACATTAATTGAGGCATCAGGAGGTTAAATGTTTTTGAGTATTTATTTCAAAGAAAAACAGTAAACTAGCTCTGTAAGTGGAGAAGAGGGTCAACAAAAACAATATGGTATCTCTCCCTCTCGCATGCGCGTGTGTGTACTGTACACTCCAGCTTTCTGTTGGGTTGGCAGGGGCAGCCCTGACTTGAATATAAGCCGAGGGTGACGTTTTTCAGCACATTTTGGGTGCTGAAAAACTTGGCTTATATTCGAGTATATACAGTATTATACACGAATTGTTTATGGTAAAGTTCATATTCATAAATATGAACAATGCTCCAAATGCTCCATGTTTGAGGAAGATTTTCAATATTATTTGAAGTCTAGAAAAAGTCTGAAAAATGCAGAAGCATATAAAGCATTTGAGCTACTGTGTTTGAAAATACAACTCGGTTACATAAATGTTTAATTTGTTATTTCTGGGTTTAATTAATGTGGATTCTCTCTTTGTTAGAAATTTCCATTTTTCTATTTTGTTTGTATGTTTATGTAAAGCTTTGGAAAATTTCTTGTTATTAATAAAAATAATTTACTTTAAGAAAACAATAACAGTAAACCCATCAATATGATCTCTTTTTGATATCGTAAGTCAGCCAGTAAAGATGGGGCAGCACCTAACACCAGGTCTAAATACTGCAGACAAAACAAAAGAGACAAACTTTAGAAAATTAATTTGTAAATCAGAGGCTCCTGTCACCAGCACACCGGGGTTCAGCTTCTAAAACTGAGCAGATTTAGTATTTATGTGGGCCCCCCTGACCTTTGGGCCCTGGGCCTGGGCCCAACAGGCCTGTTTAAGGATCTGTCCACAGTCCCACAAGTGAAATTACGGAGCAGTCAACTTTGAACAAACGTAAAATGTAAACTTAGACAGACCGTGATAAACATAACTGTTTTAATGAAATCCCTCTCCCTCCCTGCCTCCTTGACCCTTTTAATTCAATGCCAACTGACTCATTCCTGTTGTATTGTAGTGCCCCTGGGTCTAAGTCTGAGAGGGACACATTCCTCAGGTGGCCAAGGACATGTTGGACGGGTCAGGGACACCAGGAGAAGCCATCTGTAAAAGGGATAAGAAAAACATGTTAATAAGGTTTGTGATCAAACCATAATCTAATAGCCTTGATTGTTGTAAATTCATTTGACCGTTTTATCAGAGTTTTAATATTTTGTCACTGCTTCAGTTTAGTTTACCATTTTTCATTGTCCTGTGTAGAGTGTCTATAAAAAGAAGTGTTCATGTTTTATTGAAATCAGGGCCTGCGCCACTATTAAGGTGAATTAAGCATTCACCTAGGGTGCAGATCATAAGGGAAAGGGGGAACCCAGCCACAATGGTTAGCTACTGAAAAATCGGTTGGCGCACAAATAAGCTTGGCCTATAGGGCACAAAATGTCATATCACAGGCACTGATTGTAATACAATACAATACAATACAATTTATTTTTGTGTAGCCCAAAATCACACAAGAAGTGCCACAATGGGCTTTAACAGGGTCTGCCTCTTGACAGCCACCCAGCCTCAACTCTCTAAGACGACAAGGAAAAACACCCAAAAAAACCCCATGTAGGGATAATAAATGGAAGAAACCTTGGGAAAGGCAGTTCAAAAAGAGACCCCTTTCCAGGTAGGTTGGGTGTTTAATTGATGTCAAAAACAAGGGGGTCAATACAATACAATACACAGAACAGAACAAATCCTCAATACAGTATAAAAATAAAAAATGTTACAAGTACAGAGCAGAATTTAACAGTAGATGATATCACGTAATAGGATTTGGATTTGTTTAGAGTCCTGGAGACCTCAGCCATCAAGCTGCCTCCCCCTATTGGCCATTCCACAGCTGAGACAGTGCCGGGCCAGCCAATCTGATGAAAGGACCCCTCTACCCCACGATTCCTGTGATCCTCCATCAGGGATGACTTTACCGTAGGCAGGCAAAACAACTTGGCAGGTGGGCCGTGGCACCAAGTGCCACATTTGAGTACCGAGAAGAGAAACAGAATAGGTGAGTGTTAGTATCCAGTTATAACTATCATGTTACTTATGTTTTAGTGCTAACAACAGAGATGCAGTCTGTACAGTTACTCAGCAGCTCTAGTCAGGGTGTGCTAAACTGAAGTCATGAGGATTTAAAAGCTGAGACTGAAGGGGCATCTCTTATAGTAGCAGGCAGACCACTCCACAGTTTAGGGGCCCTGTAACTAAAAGCTCGACCTCCCACTGTTATTTTATTAATCCTTGGAATCATAAGCAGACTGGCATCTTGAGATCTTAATGTGTGCTCTGGTTTGTAAGTCATGATAAGTTCAGACAAGTAAGCCGAACCTCGGCCATTTAATGCTTTATATGTGAAAAGGAGGATTTTTGAAATCTGCCCTAAACTTAACCGGGAGCCAGTGTAAGGATTTAAGAACTAGAGCTATGTGTTCATATTTTCTTGTTCTTGTAATAATTCTTGCAGCAGCATTTTGGATTAACTGGAGGCTGTATGGAGAACAGTTTGAACATCCAGTGAACACCGCATTGCAGTAGTCAATCCTACTAGAAATAAATGCATGAATTAATTTCTCACAATCCTGTTTATTTAGAAAGCACCTTAATTTCCTAACATTTTTAAGATGGAAGAAACCTGATTTGGACAACTTTGCAATATGCGCTTTAAATGACATGCTAGAGTCAAAGATAACTCCTAGATTGCGGGCTGATTCAGTAAAATTAATGGGGATTCCAACTGAGTTAAATGATGACAAAATATTTTTGCGATTAGCGTTATTCCCTCCAACAATTAACAGCTCTGTTTTATCGGTGTTTAAAGATAAGTAGTTCTCATCCATCCACTCCTTTAATTCACTAACACAACTAATTAAAGACAACATCAGAGAAACTTCATTTAATTTAAATGAAAGGTATAACTGGGTGTCATCTGCATACGAGTGAAAATTAACATGATGTTTCCTAATGAGAGATCCCAGTGGAAGCATGTAAAGTGAAAACAGTA
Organism: Erpetoichthys calabaricus; assembly: GCF_900747795.2. Lineage (NCBI taxonomy): Eukaryota > Metazoa > Chordata > Cladistia > Polypteriformes > Polypteridae > Erpetoichthys > Erpetoichthys calabaricus. The sequence goes on along the minus strand of NC_041395.2, from coordinate 19,398,680 downwards.
AAGGTCCCAGTACTGAGCCCTGCGGGACACCATATTGAACTTCTGTGTATAATGATGGAGTACTGTCAGCACATTTCTGTACATATTGGAATCGATTTGATAAATAAGAACTAAACCAAGCGAGCACGGTGCCTGTAAGCCCAACATCATTTTCTAGCTTGTGCAGTAAAATAGAATGGTCAATGGTGTCAAATGCTGCACTTAAGTCTAACAACATAATTACATTATTTGAATTCCAGTGGATGTCTTTTTTATTTTTCACACTGATCAACAGAAAAAGAATCTTTAATATCAAAGTGAGAACAGATCATTGTAGGGTGGTCTAAATGGATTATAAACATAAAACGCAAAATCATTGATCACATTTTCCCGCTTTAATATGGCAGCACAGAAGTCCTCACTGGTGTATCCACAGAATTAGTCCAATGGAGGTCACCAGGCTGGAGTTTCTGCTGATTCTTGTCTAAATGCAACTGCATGTGGAAGCGTCAAACTTGTAGCTGGTGGAGGTAGCTGGTGGACTAACCTACACAATGAAGTCAAAAACACTCAGAGCAACTCCATAAAAAGCACAAGTCAGGGGATGGAGACCAGAAAATGTCCAAGTCACTGGATATCCAGTTAAATCAACCATTAAGAAATGGAACAGCTGGAAATCTGCTAGAGCAGACCATCCACAAAAAGTGAATGATCATGCAAGAAGACAATGAACTCTGAAAAGAACTCTGAAGGAGTTACAAGCTACAGTGATTCACACTGAAAAGACTGTGTGTAGACATCATCTACTGGTTGGTGGCTTTGCTAGTGGCAGCTTTATGACAGAGTGACAAAGAAGGCACATGAGAGGGTCTGAGGTCAGGTGGTAGAAGGTTCCAGCGGACCTCAATATGATTGGAGGGGTATTGGACAGGTCATTAGCAATGGCTAGTTTCTTCCAAGTTTGACCCTTGGAATAGGTTAGATGCACACACTCTCTTCCATGTTCCACGCCAGCCAACTTCTTCACTTCCGGTGCTGATATCGAAACAGACTAGCTATGGCGTTTTTCACCCGATTGTTTCAAGAAGTGCCCAGACTTAAACGAGGTAAGTCGCGTTAATCAGAAATGTCAGGAGCTAAAAAGGAGTAGACCTTCAAACTCCATGTTTACGAAGCTAAGATCTGGAACTACTATGAACTTACATGAGACAAATATGTGATTATATTAGGCTTCTTTAAAACAAAAACCCTGAATTTCAAAAAGTAGCCATTTAACTTTATCCAGGGACAGGTGAATATATATGTAAGCTTAATACATAATAATACGAGTTTGCTGGACATCTTACCTTGTAAAAAAGTGAATGTCTCTGTCTGAGCCAGGAAAGCAGTGAATGCCAAACCGCTGCTTCATTGTCAGGGTCTCAGTTTGTTTCCTCAGCTGGAGGGTCTCCTCTCTGACAGACATGTTTCCATCAAACACTAGGTCGACAACTGATAGATCCAGAGCTGAAGCATAGTCATGGTCCTCAAGGATTTTATCATCCTCCTCCTCCTTGCCTGGTGTGTCATCCCTCTGTCGGTCACCATCTCCTCTCCCAAACCCTGGTCTTGAAAGCAGAATGGAGAATGGAGAAAGTGTTCCACTCAAACAACGCAGGAACCGCTCCCTTCTTCAACAGTTGCCGCCCTCTCTCAGACCCTGGCTTGTGAAAAACCTCTTTTTAAAATGCCAGTTACAGTTACCTCGGCAGTGACAGTCATGTCTCTGGTGACTCTTCCTATGAAGTCAGTAGACAGATTGGGAGAGCATGGGGGGGTCATGGGGTGTGTGGCGTTCCTGATATCTATCTAAAAGCACTAAGGTCCAAGTCTTTAGAGTCCTGGTGCTTCCTGTCTTGCTGTATAGTTGCGAGACATGGACGCTATCTAGTGACCTGAGATGAAGACTGGACTCCTTCAGTACTGTGTCTCTTTGGAGAATCCTTGGGTACCACTGGTTTGACGTTGTGTTGCTCATGGAGTCCCAAATGAGGCACAGTATGTGCATTGTAAGGGAGCGTCAGCTACAGCACTATGGCCATGTGGCGTGATTCCCTGAGGGTAGTCCGGCTCACAGAGGACCCGAGTGCCTGGACCAGGCCAAGAGGACGCCCATGTAACACCTATAGATAGAGGTTCATTTCCGGAGGGTGGGACTGGACCATGTGTCTGCCTGCAGGGTTGTCAACCAGGATCCCAAGCTGTTTCTTTGTGTGGTGGGAGTGGCAACATGCTGTACCAGTGCATGCTCCCCAACCTGACCTGGTTACAAACCGGGTATGGAGACTAACTGTAAAGCTCTCTCACCGGATAGAGATGATCCATTTAGATTGGGTTTCCGCATCAGAAGGAAATGTAAGAAGACTAAGTACCTGTTGAACTTAATGGAAGCTTGACATAAAGGTACTCAACAATGCTCAGCTATAGAGCTCTTTGTACGCTGAAACTTAAACTTCTTTTTCTCAGACATTCTCTCCACTAAACCAAAATCACAACACAATATGGACAACAGAAGTGACTGAGCAGACTAAGATTTCACCAGAAGTAGATCAGCACTACCCTCTGCAAAGAGCCTATTGAGGCCAAACAGCTCAATCTTGGGTCCTTCAGATCAGAAAATCTTACTTCTTGTAGTCTGATGGTCCTTTATGTGCTTTTATGTGAACTCCAGGTGGGCTTTCATGTGTAGTCTGGCCGGATTAGTGGAGTGTTGCAGTGGTGGTTGCCCTTTTGGAAGTTCAGCCAGAGTGGGTTTTTCGTAACCACTCTTACCATGGCCGTTCTCTCTCAGTTGCTCAGTTTGGCCAGGAAGCTAGTTCTTGGAACTTTTGTTGTTGCTCCAAATTTCTTCCATTTAAGAATTATGGAGACCAATGTGCTCTTTGGAAGCTTCAGTGTTGCAGATGTATTTTTGTATCCTTTCCTAAATCTGTGGCCCAACACAATCCTCTCTCTATAAGCAAGGTAGGCAGTTTTGGTGGCCTCATGGCTTGGTTTTTGTTCAACTGTGGACCTCCTACAGACAGGTGTGTGTCTGTCCTAATCAGTCCAGTCAAGTGTGTTGACCACAGGTGGACTCCAGACAAGGTGTAGAAACATCTCAGTGAGGACCAATAGAATGCTGGGTTTGGCCAAGAGGGCAAGCTCTACTATGAGTAGAGGTTGTTCCAAACTTCTTCTATATAAGAATTATGGAGACCACCATGCACTTGGGAACCTCAAGTGCTACAGCCTTCCCCAGATCTGTGCCTCAACACCACCTTATCTCTTCCCTCAGCAGGCAATTCCTTCGACCTTATGGCTTAGTTTTTGCTCCACTGTGGTCCTTCTATATTCAGGTGTGTGTGTTTCTTAATCAGTCCAATCAACTGAATTGACCACAGGTGGACCACAGACAAGGTGTAGAAACATCTCAGTGATGATAAATAAAATGCTGGGTTTGGCCGCGTGGGCCAACTCTAGGAAGAGTTGAGGTCGTTCCAAATGTATCATTTTAGAATTATGGACAGCATTGTGCCCTTGGGAACCTTGAATGCTACAGCCTTCCCCAGATCTGTAAATCAACACCATCTTGTCTCTTCCCTCAGCTGGCAGTTCCTTTGACCTTATGGCTGTGCGGCCTTCTATATTCAGGTGTGTGTCTTTCCTAATCAGTCCAGTCAATTAAATTGACCACAGATGGACTTAAGACAAGGTGTAGAAACCTCTCAGTGATGATCAATAAAATGCTGGGTTTGAGCAGGTGGGCCATCTCTATGAAGAGTTGTGGTTGGTCCAAACTTTCTCCATTTAAGAATTATGGAGACCACTGTGCTCTTGTGAACTTTCAGTGGTGTAGACATTTCTGTAGCCTTCCCCCAGATCAGTGTCTGAACACAATCCTGTCTCTGAGCTCTGCAGGCAATTCCTTTGACCTCATGGCTTGGTTTTTGATCAACTGTGTAACCTTCTACAGACAGCTGTGTGTCCTATCTAATCAGTCCAATCAATTGAATTGACCATGGACTCCAGACAAGGTGTAGAAACATCTCAGTCCTGATCAACAAAATGCTGGGTTTGGCCTAATGGGTCAGCTCTAGGAGGTGGATGTTGTTCCAAACTTCTTCCATTTAAGAATTATGGAGACCACCATGCACTTGGGAACCTCAAGTGCTACAGTCTTTCCCAAATCTGTGCCTGGATACCATCTTGTCTCTTCCCTCAGCAGGCAAGTCCTTTGACCTCATGGCTTGGTTTTTGCTCAACTGTGGTCCTTCTGTAGACAGCTGTGTGCCTTTCCTCATCAGTCCAGTCAACTGAACTGACCACAGGTGGACTCCAGAGAAGGTGTGGAAAAATCTCAGTGACTACCAATAGGATGTGTGGAAAGCATACCCCCGGACACAGATAGACAGACACCAGAATGTCCAAAACACACTTCTTTTATTTCTTTTCGCACCACACTGTCTTCCTCTACCAACTCTTTCTTCTTTCTCTTTCTTTTCTATCTTTCTTTCTTTCTTTCTCACTGCCTCTCCCCTCCTCACAAGCTTTGTCTCCTTCCTCCCAACTCTGGCTCAGCTTTTGGAGGGAGGCGGTCCCTTATGTATTGACCCGGATGAGCTCCAGGTGCTCCCCTTGACGACACTTCCTGGTGTGGCAGAAGTGTCAAGAGAGCCCCCGGAAGCCCTCCGGGTGCCCCTGGGAGTTCTTCCGGCAGCACTTCCTGGTGTGGCAGAAGTGCTGCCATCCAACACTTCACAACTGTCTGGGCGCCCCCTGGTGGTGGCCACGTCCTCCGGTAGGGATGAGTGTCCCAGCTCCAGTCCAGTGGCCCATAAGCAGACCTGGGCGGCTGCCCCCTCATGGCCCAGGGGAGGTATTGTCCATCACGGGGACCATCAAGGCGTCCCGGCTGGGTGTGGTCCCCATCCATCTGGGACAGATGGGGTGCACCTGAGCTAAATTTCAAGTGTAATAACAAAAGGATTGTGTCAACATGATATTTTAGATTTTATTTGTAATAAAATTAGAAAAATACCTATAATCCTGTTTTTGCAATGTAATTCAGGGGTGTCCAGTACTGTTTGGTGAGGGAAAAAAAGAACTGAAACAATTTCAACACAAGGCTGCAACACAAAAAATGTGAAAAACTGAAGGCCACGGTGCGGATCTGAAAGGGGGACTCTGTTTCGGAGGGCTTCTTTTGGGCACCCTGGATGTTAAGACCCAGAAAAATCAGGCAAAAACATGGACGGGGCGCCATGAACGAATCTAACCAAATTTTAAATTCATAAACTCCCATATTTAAAGTAGTGACTGCGCAGAAACGCAGTCGAGAATAAGCTGAGCATGAAACGACTCAGATGACCGGGGCCGGGGGGGTCGATCGCAGACTTGGACGGCACTGCTGTCGAGTGCACGCGCTTCAAAGTCTGCCAGTTTCGATGCCTTTCGTGCGTGCCTAATGGGGGCACTGCCAGGTGGGGACGTGACGGCGAGGTTGTGACCGGAGGTGTTTAAAATATAAAGTCAGCCAAAGCGTCCGTGCGGGCGAGCAGTTTAGACGCGCGGGCCAAAAGGGGCAACACCAGCTCGGAGCCGAGCGGCTGAGAAAAAGCGAGTGCCATTGAAGGGGGTCTGACGTGGCTGCAAGTGCAATGAAATCAGAGGTATATACTCATTTATACAAAGCGGTTAATGCATTAAGTTAAGGTCAAAGTGTTTTATGAAAAAATAATTAAGATGTTATCAATATACAAGATACAAAAGATGCTATCAGGTTTTAAAGAAAGACAAAAAACACAATAAAACAAATTATTTCGAGTAATGACAGTGAAAAGAAAGAAAGAAAAAAGAAAGAAAGTCAGTCAGGTGAAAGCAAACTTCGAGTTAGCGTTTTAATTTTGGAACAACGCAAAATCTGACAATAGAAAAAGAGCCGCACGGTGTGCTTCATCGTCCATTTAATTCCTCTTAGCTATTCTTGTTATGATTGGAGTGCCGATGCTCAGAAAATTCGTTGCACTTTTGTTCATGTCGTTCTTTCCAGTCTGCTTACGCCGTTTAAAGGAGATTAGTCTGGGCATTATTTTATAGAATTACCGTAATGACACTGTGATAAATGTAAAATAACTTGAAAAGAGCGTCAGTTAATAAAAACATCTGCTTATTGCTGTATTTTTCTGCACGTTTGTCACAACTTCTAGCGACACGTTTACACGCACCTTGTTATAGCGCACTTCAGCCGACACGCAAATGATTTAAATGATGACATGTCAGGTAGAACTCAAGAATATGACACAATAGACATACAATAGATAAATACATTGCGACCTTCTAACCTTTGTTTTGGGAAATGGGAGGGCTGGAAGGAGAGGTTTCTGACTGGAAGTGACGGGCGCACCTCCTAGTGGGTGAGTGAGAGGGGTAGGGCTTAAGAGAGGGGCAGAAGTGCAGGGTGAAGGTATTAAGCGTGAGGAGCCTGCACTGTAAAAAAAAAAATTCTGTAAAAAAACGGTAATCTACTGGCAGCTGTTGTTGCCAGCATTGCACTGTTAAAATACAGTGGGTTACTGTTATTAAAATTAACAGCAAGATGCTGTTTTTTAGCTACAGCATACAAATGTTATTTAGCAGTATATAGCTGTTAATTTACATTTTAATCACAACCCAATTATTCTAAATTGCAAATGCTATTATACCCTGCATTTTATATTTGTGTAAAACAAAATAAATAAGGCCAACTTATTGTTTTAGTCCTTCTTTATTTCCATTTAACATTATATTAATTGTTAAGCTGTTTGTTGTGCCAAAAAAATGTGAAAAATGCAAGCCATCATATTTTCGAGTGCATAAACTATGGTGCAACAAATAAGAACCCATAACATGGAGAAATACAAAGATGGATTAAGAAAACAAACACAATTTCGAAATGCTTCAACTTGACATTAAATAATAAACAAGCTTCTAATCAAGCTTCAGGGACAAAAAAAAAAAAAAACAATATATATAAGTAAAATAAATCAACAAAAGGCTTTATCAAACACCAGGCCTTTCTGGATATAAAAAGTAGAATACAAAAAAATATATAAACCACTGTAAAACAAAAAACATTTTAAATAAAGTGCCACTCAAAGTCCATCAATCTTTTTAAAAGATTTGACACTTTCAGATTGACTGTCATGGTCTTCTTTTGAACAGTTTTCCCAGTCTTTTAGATGTCACTTTTCCTTTTGCAGCCTTGGTCCCTTTTTCCGGATTTATTCCAACAAATCGTCTGAAAAATAATAAGGGAAGACTTTCTGTGATCAATGTCTTAAAACTTTAATAATAAAACAAGATTTAAAAGATTTACACAGTAGTGTAACAGCTTGTTATTTAATACATTAGCTAATGTTATGAAGTGTTACCAAACTTACAGCTTAAACCTTTAAAGACCCAGAAACTTTAACTTTACTTTTTAAAAATACTATTATTACCATATTATTGAAAGACAAAAATAAATTTACCTTTGAAGGAATTCCAGTGTGGATGCTGCTTCCTCTTGATATTGCAGGTTGAAGATGTAATACAGTGAAAACAAAGCAGCAAGTCCAGTGAGAAAGGTTGGTTGCACCCCCTCGCAGATTATTCTGCCCTCCAAGCTGATCATCCATTGTTTCATCCACTGCCCTTGAGTATCACTTGGACCTTAAAGGAGTGTACAGATTATGTTATAAACTATTATCCTTGGAGAGCTAACATAGAAAAGGCAGTGAGAAAATTATGCAAGCCCTGACAAAATCATATAATATTCACATCTTCCAAGACAACAAACCTTGCAGTTTCAATATTTTAGCCAACAAGCCACTAAGGTTATGATATGCAAACTAAACAGCACAAACTCGTTCAGGCATCACATAAAATATTTTCTTCAGTTTAAAAAAGTACACTTTAATCAAACTTTTTTTATACAGTGGCCAAAATGAGGCACATAAAGATGGATGTTCTGCTAATGGTAAAAAGTTGTGCCAGCCAGCCTAGAGTGTGATCCTTGTTTAGTGAACATGCAGACATGTCATATTTCATATACTTACCAAGCAGGATCAATCGAGGAGTCACAGGTAGGTTACCAGTCTTCTCAAGGTCAGCAGGAGTGGCAGACATCTATTGTTAAAGATAAGAATTAGAAATTAACATCTCCAAAAAACATATGTGCTAATAATAATCGACAATGTACCTATTAAAACAAGAATAGCTTATTCAAATGTATACTTCTTAACTTTTATTTACCTTTTTGTTAATATTGACACAAAATACATATTTTCAACATTTAATATCTGTTTGTCTATACAGTGCACAGAATAAGAGTCAAAATGGAAGACTTTTAGATGCACAGTAAAAAAAAAAAAAGATTCTTTTGGTTGTTCACTCAGTTATATGGAATTAGAGTGCTTTAAGACAGTAAATTATCAAAGCCCTATATATTAACTTAATGGTGCCTTTGTAGTTTCAAGGTAACCATTTTCTTGCACTGTGTAGACAAACAGACAATTTCTATATTAAAATATCCTAATTTGTAGTCAAAAGAGTCCTATAAGTATGACAAAACATATTTGATTGAACCATTCCTACACATTTGTTCATAGTAAGAACTAATAATAATGTATATAAAGAAAAACTTACATTTTCTTGAAGAATAAGCCCATCTTGATTCTCTGCAAAGTGAGCCATTAGGAGTTGAACAATGAGATGGGCTGAATCAATGGCTTCCTCCTTGGAAAGAACTGCCTTAACTTCTGAGTTAGTTGGCCTGGTTTTAAAAAACTCCATAATGCTCCTCCCACTCTCTTCGACAGAAAGTTGCAGATTTTTAGTCAAATGAACAGTTTGAATAAAAGCGAACTCTTACCTGTTAGCAACACGATGGCAGTTTTAATGTAGTATGGAAGTTGCGCAGCTCCGTGTTGCGCCAGATTTTTGAATTTCAAACACATTGTTTTCTGTGTGTAGCCACCCAGCTACGACGACGGTCTCTGTTTTAATTGATCCGTTACCCACATGTTTTTATAACATTATTTTTAGAAATACTTTGCATGACTTTTACTAATTATTGCTTTGTCTGATTAAAACATTATAAAAAACTCCACTGTAATATTTTTAAAGATATGACAAACATAGATAAAGGTGCAAACTACCTCGTGGTGATAAAACACGTCGCACAAATCGAAAAATATGATATAATACAATTAAATAACAGTGACATACTGTTGTTGTTCGACCACTAACCTGAAGTGAACAAGTCTTCCCACAATATACTGTAAAAAATGGCAACCTACTGATATTTCATGAAAACAGCATTTTGCTGTTAAATTTCTATGTAAATTTACAGAATTTTTTTATAGTGTAAAGGTGGCAGACGGTGGTGACAAGTGAAGTGGACGGATACATAAAGCAGTTGAAATAGGAAAGCTAAAGGGCTTTGATGAGCGCTTCACGTTTTGGAGGTGCGTTCAGTAACTAGCGGAGCCAACGTTAGCACTCCGTTTATGCGGGGCAGAATGGAGCAGTGAACGTGAAGAGGCCGTGACAGCTGTGAGTCTTTACCGGGATCGCTACGATATTTGCATGTTATTTCTACACAGACACACTCTCTCTCTCACTTTATACGTTTAATATATGCATACCGTAAATTCAGAAAGCATTCACTGTAAAAAAATAAAATGTAAAAATTATGGTAAAAAACTGGCAGCTGTGGTTGCTAGAATTTTACCGTTACAAATATGGTGACAATATTTTGAGGTCTACGTTTTAACGTTTTCAAGCTGTATACTATACAGTCAATAACTGTTTGCAGTATGTTATTTAAAAATTAAAGTTTTACATTAAACTGAAATTCACACTGTTAAAAAAATTGCAGTTCATTAAACAATGGAAAATGCTGTCAGAAGCACAGACCAGTAAACAGTTAGCATCAGTAAATTAACAGCGTTTAGTAAAATACATATTAGGCCATTTCACTTCATACGTTGATGAGAACTCAATGTTTAATAAAGTTATGACAGGTTGCAGAAGTAAAGTTTACTTTTGTGCTGTATGGTTTGTTAAAGGTTTGCCGGTTTATCGAAAACATGCCACCATAAATCAGCTTCCATAATCTCAAAACACCTTCAGCACTCGGGGGAGAACAAAGTCTGATAACTCGGTTTAAGTTTTGATTCCCCACTGCGCGAAGAGCAACCGGAGCAGTCTGGTTTTATACCTAAGAAGATTACCATCGCCTACATCCTGGCACTGAGGGTTCTCATGGAGCGCAAACGTGAATGTCGGTAGAGTTTCTTTGCAGCCGTTCTCGATTTTCGTAAAGCGTTCGACTCAGTTGATCGAGTTGCCCTGTGGGACATCCTGAGGGTTCGTGGGATCCCCTCGAGGTTGTTGGATATCATGGCCTGTACACTGGTACTGTGAGTGCTGTGCAGAGTGGAGGCAGGACCTCTGTGTTTGTCCCAATTGATTCTGGGGTTCATCAGCGGTGTGTTCTGCTCCTACTCTGTTCAATGCTTGTATGGACTGGGTGTTGGGCAGAGTCGTGGGGTCCAGCGGCTGTGGGGCATCTGTTGGTGAAGAAAGATTCACGGATCTTGACTTTGGGGACAATGCTGTGATCTTTGCAGAGTCAATGGTGGCTCTGATCGGGGCTCGAGAGACTGAGTGAGGAGACTGAGTATCTGGGCTTGTGAGTGTCCTGATAAAAGCCAACATCCAGGCCTTTAATGACCTCTTGGGCACGGCCATTAGCAGTGTGTCTGTGTGCGGAGAGAGTGTCAACCCTGTCAAGAGGTTTACTTACCTTTGTGTCTCTGGTGAATCTTCCTATGAAGTCAGTAGGCGGATTGGGAGAGCATGTGGAGAGGGTGTGTGGTGCTCTCGATATCTACTAAAGGACGAAGGTCTAAATCTTTAGAGTCCTGATTCTTCCTGTGAGACATGGCTGTGAGACATGGATGCTATCCAGTGACCTGAAATGAAGACTGGACTCCTTCAGTACAGTGTCTCTTCGGAGAATCCTTGGGTACCGCTGGTTTGACTTTGTGTTGCTCATGGAGTCCTGAATGAGGCACATGACCTGCATTGTGAGATAGCGTCAGTTACGGCGCTACCACCATGTGGTATGTATTCCCAAGGGTGATCCAGCTCATAGGATCCTCATTGATGGGGACCTGAGTGGCTGGACCAGGCCAAGGGAACACCCACCTAACACCTGGCTGCGGCAGATAGAGGGTCATTTCCGGAGAATGGGACTGGACCACACGTCTACCTGGGGGATTTCCAACCAGGACCCTGAGCAGTTTTGTCGTGTGGTGGGTGTGGCAGCATTCTGTACCAGTGCAGGCTCCCCAAGCAGACGTGTACAAAGGTGTGGAGGTCACTATGAACAATATGGTAAAACAGAGGCATTCCCATGCGCAAATATCATAACTGAAGGCAAATTTAGAAATTGGTGCCAAGCAAAACAAAAGAAAAAGAAGAAAATGTTGAAATTCTGAAAAATTGCATTGTACTCTATATGGAATCCACACAAACTTATTTTACTATGGGTGCATGTTAATTTAAAGTAATACTGAAGAAACAGCTCCGTAAAGCCAGTACATGTGATCATTGTGAGTTAAATGAATGTAAGGTAGCTGTTTAAAGTTACAGAATGCGCTTGCCGGCCACTTTATTAGGTCCACCTGTTCAACTGCTTGTTAATGTAAATATCTAACCAGCCAATCACATGGCAGGAACTCAATGCGTTTATCATGTAGACATATTCAAGACGACCTGCTGAAGTTCAAACCGAGCATCAGAGTGGAGAAGATAAAGGACTGAAGTGACTTTGAATGTGGCCTGGCTGTTGGTAACAGGTGGTCTGGTCTGAGTCTTTCAGAAACTGCTGATCTACTGGGAGTTTTACACTCAATGACCTCTAGGGTTTACAGAGAATGGTCTGAAAATGGAAAAATATCCAGTGAGTGGCAGGACTTTGTCTTGTTGATGCCAGAGGTTAGTGGAGAATGGCCAGACTGGTTTGAGCTGATAGAAAGGCAACAGCAAGTCAAATAAGCACTCATTACAACCGTGGTGTGCAGGAGAGCAGCTCTGAACACACAACACGTCAAACCTTGAAGCAGTTGGGCTACAGCAGCAGGAGACCACACCAGGTGACACTCATGTCGGCTAAGAACAGGCAACTGAGGCTACACTTCAGACAGACTCAACAAAATTGGACAATAGAAGATTGGAAAAACATTGCCTGGTCTGACAAGTCTTGATTTTTGCTGTGACATTCAGATGGTAGGCTTAGAACAACATGACAGCATGGACCCACCCTGCCTGGTATCAATGGTTCAGGCTGCTTGTGGTGCAATGGTATTTTGCTAAAATGATATTTTCTTGGCACACTGTGGGGCCCTTAGTACCAACTGAGCATCGTCTAAATGCCACGGCCTACCTGAGTGTTGTTGCTGACTATGTCCTCCCCTTTATGACCTCAGTGTCCCCATCTTCTGATGGCTCCTTCCTGCAGGATAAGATAGATAGATAGATTAATAGATAGATAGATAGATTAATAGATAGATAGATAGATAGATAGATAGATAGATAGATAGATAGATAGATAGATAGATAGATAGATAGATAGATAGATAGATAGATAGATAGATAGATAGATAGATACTTTATTAATCCCAGGGGGAAATTCACATACTCCAGCAGCAAAAAATATTAAATTAAAGAGTAATAAAAAATGCAGGTAAAAAACAGACAATAACTTGAATAATGTTCAACGTTTACCCCCTCTGGTGGAATTGAAGAGTCGCATAGTTTGGGGGAGGAATGATCTTCTCAGTCTGTCAGTGGAGCAGGACAGTGACAGCAGTCTGTCGCTGAAACTGCTCCTCTGTCTGGAGATGACACTGTTTAATGGATGTAGTGGATTCTCCATAATTGATAGGAGCCTGCTGAGTGCCCGTTGCTCTGCTACGGATGTCAAACCGTCCAGCTCTATGCCAACAATAGAGCCTGCCTTCCTCACCAGTTTGTCCAGGCGTGAGGCATCCTTCTTCTTAATGCTGCCTCCCCAGCACACCACTGCGTAGAAGAGGGCACTCGCCACAACCATCTGATAGAACATCTGCAGCATCTTACTGCAGATGTTGAAGGATGCCAGTCTTCTAAGGAAGTACAGGCGGCTCTGTCCTTTCTTGCACAGATAATCAGTATTGGCAGTCCAGTCCAATTTATCGTCCAGCTGCACTCCCAGGTATTTATAGGTCTGCAACCTCTGCACACAGTCACCTTTGATGATCACAGGGTCCATGAGGGGCCTGGGTCTCCTAAAATCCACCACCAGTTCCTTGGTTTTGCTGGTGTTCAGTTGTAGGTGGTTTAAGTCGCACCATTTAACAAAGTCCTTGATGAGGTTTCTATACTCCTCCTCCTGCCCACTCCTGATGCAGCCCACGATGGCAGTGTCGTCAGCAAACTTTTGCACGTGGCAGGACTCCGAGTTATATTGGAAGTCCGATGTATATAGGCTGAATAGGACCGGAGAAAGTACAGTCCCCTGCGGCGCTCCTGTGTTGCTGACCACAATGTCAGATCTACAATTCCCGAGACGCACATACTGAGGTCTGTTTGTAAGATAGTCCACAATCCATGCCACCAGGTATGAATCTACTCCCATCTCTGTCAGCTTGTCCCTAAGGAGCAGAGGTTGGATGGTGTTGAAGGCGCTAGAGAAGTCTAGAAACATAATTCTTACAGCGCCACTGCCTCTGTCCAAGTGGGAGAGGGATCGATGTAGCATATAGATGATGGCATCTTCCGCTCCCACCTTCTCCTGGTATGCGAACTGCAGAGGGTCGAGGGCGTGTTGGACCTGTGGCCTCAGGTGGTGAAGCAGCAGCCGCTCCATGGTCTTCATCACATGTGATGTTAGAGCGACAGGCCGGAAGTCATTCAGCTCACCAGGACGTGATACCTTTGGGACTGGGGTGATGCAAGATGTTTTCCAAAGCCTCGGGACTTTCCCCTGTTCCAGGCTCAGGTTGAAGATGCGCTGTAGAGGACCCCCTAGCTCTGATGCACAGACCTTCAGCAGTCGTGGCGATACTCCATCTGGACCTGCTGCTTTGCTGGCACGAAGTTTCCTCAGCTCTCTGCTCACTTGCGCTGCTGTAATTGTGGGTGGGGATGTCTCTCCTATGTTGGTATCAGCAGAAGGATGTGTAGAGAGTGCAGTACTCCGAGGTGAGAGTGGGTTAGGGTGGTCAAACCTGTTAAAGAAGATGTTCATTTGGTTTGCTCTCTTCACGTCTTTCTCGATGGTGGTACCCCGCTTCGAGCTGCAGCCAGTGATGATCTTCATCCCATCCCACACTTCCTTCATGCTGTTGTTCTGCAACTTCTGCTCCAGCTTTCTCCTGTACTGCGTCTTCGCCGCCCTGAGCTGGACTCGGAGTTCCTTCTGCACGCGCTTGAGCTCATGCTGATCACCGTCTTTAAAGGCTCTTTTCTTCTGGTTCAAAAGGCCCTTGATGTCACTTGTAATCCATGGCTTGTTGTTAGCATAGCAGCGTACAGTTCTTACTGGAACTACAATGTCCATACAGAAGTTGATGTAGTCAGTAGTGCAGTCAACAACCTCCTCAATGTTCTCACTATGTGATCCCTGCAGGATATCCCAGTCTGTAGTTCCAAAACATTGTCTCAGAGCATTCTCAGCCTCCGGGGTCCACTTCCTGAATGATCGTGTTTGTAGTGAGGCTGAAGCAGAACCAGGTTATGATCTCCTTTCCCAAGCGCAGGCAGCGGGGTGGCACTGTATGCGTCTTTAACGTTTGCATACAGTAAATCAATAGTCTTATTTCCCTGGGTGTTGCAGTCCACATACTGGGAGAATGCAGGTAATGTTTTGTCCAGCGTCACATGGTTAAAGTCTCCATGTCACAAAGCTCAGATCATCTCAAACTGGTTTCTTGAACATGACAAGGAGTTCACTGGATTCAAATGGCCTCCACAGTCAGCAGATCTCAACCCAGTAGAGCACCTTTGGGATGTGGTGGAACAGGAGATTCGTATCATGGATGTGCAGCAAGTACGTGATGCTATCATGCCAATATGGACCACAGTCCCTGAGGAGTGTTTCCAGCACCTTGTTGCCATAAACCCTCACCTCTTCTGTTTCTCTTCTCGGTACTCAAATGTGGCACTTGGTGCCATGGCCCACCTGCCAAGTTGTTTTGCCTGCCTAAGGTAAAGTCATCATTGACGGAGGATCGCAGGAATCGTGAGGTAGAGGGGTCCTTTCATCGGATTGGCTGGCTGTTTCAGCCGTTGAATGGCCAAATGGGGGAGGCCGCTTGATGGATGAGGTCTACAGGACTCTAAACAAATCCAAATCTTATTATGTGATATCATCTACTGTTAAGTTCTGCTCCGTACTTCTAAAAAAGTGTAATTTTTTATTTTTTAGTGAGGATTTGTTCTGTTCTGTGTATTGTATTGTATTGACCCCCTTCTTTTAACATCCACTTCACGCCCAACCTACCTGGAAAGGGGTCTCTCATTGAACTGCCCTTTCTTGAGGTTTCGTCCATTTTTTTCCTACAAGGGTTTTTCCTTGTCTTCTTAGAGAGTCAAGGCTGGGGGGCTGTCAAGAGGCAGGGCCTGTTAAAGCCCATTGCGGCACTTCCTGTGTGATTTTGGGCTTTACAAAAATAAATTGTATTGTATTGTATTGTATGAAGAATTATGATGTTCTGGAGGCAAAAGGGGGTCCAAGCTGGCACTAGCGAGGTGTACCTAATAAAGTGGCTGGTGAGTGTATATCGTCACAGTGTATTTGAGCAAAGCAGACACAGCCAACAAACAACAACTTTTCTTTAACTAGCTGGGTGTAGTAAAATGGATGGTATTGTGTGATTTCCTTTCTGACAGCTTTATCTCGTTTTTGGTACCATAATTACTGTTTTTTCACAGAAAAATGATATATTTTTTTATGGGTTAACAATTGTGATTGACGGCCGGCTACAGACTCCGGCCGCCACCCCCAGGCCGCCAGGAGGAGCCCTCCAGACAGCATGATCGTGCCCCGAGTTCCAGCAGGGCCTCATGGACTTTGTATACACAGCCCTGCTGGATACCTTGGGGGCCACCGGGAGTCGCTGTAGGGAGGCTAGTGGGCTCTTATGTGCCCTATAACCCGGGAGTGCGTCATCATCACGTGACAGGAAGGAACGACGTGCTCCTGGGCTGAAGAAAAGGACTGTTTACCCTGACCCGGAGGGAATAAGGACTTGTGGGTTTGGATGGGAACCACTTCCGGGTCAGGGGATATAAAAGGACTCTGGAAAAGCCCAGACACTGAGCTGAGCTGTGAGGTAGGAGGGCGAAGTGTCTGAGCGAGGAGAATTGGTACAGTAATCCCTCGCTATATCGCGCTTCGTCTTTCGCGGCTTCACTCTATCGCGGATTTTATATGTAAGCATATTTAAATATATATCGCGGATTTTTCACTGCTTCGCGGGTTTCTGCGGACAATGGGTCTTTTAATTTCTGGTACATGCTTCCTAAGTTGGTTTGCCCAGTTGATTTCATACAAGGGACGCTATTGGCAGATGGCTGAGAAGATACCCAGCTTACATTTCTCTTTCTCTTGTGCTGACTTTCTCTGATCCTGACGTAGGGGGATTGAGCAGGGGGGCTGTTCGCACACCTAGACCATACGGACGCTCGTCTAAAAATGCTGAAAGATTATCTTCATGTTGCTATCTTTTGTGCAGCTGCTTCCTGAAGCGACATGCTGCACGGTGCTTTGCATACTTAAAAGCTCGAAGGGCACGTATTGATTTTTGACTGAAAAACAAACTCTGTCTCTCTCTCTCTCTCTCTCTCTCTCTCTCTTTCTGTGCTCTTGACGGAGGGGGTGTGAGCTGCCGCCTATAACAGCTTTGTGCCCCAGAGCTTCGCATACTTAAAAGCCAAACAGCCCTATTGATTTTCCTCTGCCTTTATGACAGTCTCTGCTCCTGACTCCTTTGAAGAGGAAGATATGTTTGCATTCTTTTAATTGTGAGACGGAACTGTCATCTCTGTCTTGTCATGGAGCACAGTTTAAACTTTTGAAAAAGAGACAAATGTTTGTTTGCAGTGTTTGAATAACGTTCCTGTCTCTCTACAACCTCCTGTGTTTCTGCGCAAATCTGTGACCCAAGCATGACAATCTAAAAATAACCATATAAACATATGGTTTCTACTTCGCGGATTTTCTTATTTTGCGGGTGGCTCTGGAACGCAACCCCCGTGATGGAGGAGGGATTACTGTATTTGTATTTAGAGAATAGTGATTTATTAGTGTGGAGTGAAGGGTGCTTTCTGCACAGTGTAACAGTAAAATAAATAATAGTTATTCTTTCATCTGGTGTTCAGA
This sequence comes from Erpetoichthys calabaricus, assembly GCF_900747795.2. NCBI lineage: Eukaryota > Metazoa > Chordata > Cladistia > Polypteriformes > Polypteridae > Erpetoichthys > Erpetoichthys calabaricus. The sequence goes on along the minus strand of NC_041395.2, from coordinate 19,381,228 downwards.
GTGGTACCTGAGGGTTCAAGAGGTGGACAAAGCCTCCTATCTGCTACACAATGTAAATAGATGTTATATTGGTCTGCATGTTTAATTCCACTGTTTCACTGTGCTTTACCATTTTACATTTTTACAGCGGTTTACCTTCACTAACAGCTTTTCCCTGTAAAATAGCCAGTTATTTCTTACATTGTTGAGCCCACCTCACTTTCTATACACTTTACCGTGCTGTTGAATTATAAATGGCGGTGTTTGACATTTTTTGCCCATCAGTCTTCATTCAATAACTCATAATGATAAAGTGAAAACGGTTGTACAAGGGCTGCCAAATGGTATCAAAAAGCTTCAAATCTCCCCTTCATAACAGTATTCAAGCCCTTAATTATTATACAGTATTATAAACTTTGTTACCTCCATTCTGGATGACAACATGAGGTTACATTTTTTTCTTGCCCATCACTACAAACTACATGGAGTGACTAACATATCTTTATATATGATACGCTACCGTGGCTGTCCGTTTGTCTGTCCAGGATTTTATATCACCTGTAGCTCGCAAACCGTTTGACTCATTGACCTGAAATTTGGTACACATATACTACGTAACCTCTACTGTCCGCTTTTGGGATGATGATTTTTATTAGTCTTTTTATTTTTATTTTATTTTATTGTAGAATCAACTCTCATCAGTGGCCAGCAGGGCGGCCGTGTGGTGCATGCATATGGGCGCCGTTCTCATCCCTACCACCTTCACCGTCACTTCCCCTAACTCTTCATATCTTAAATTATTCATGAGGCAGATTGAAGACTTAAGTGTCAGCTTAAGTGAAAAATTAAAGAAAACGTACTAAGTAGTTACAACACAAACACTGACTTAATCAGTTTTAAAGTGAAAAGATGCTGACGGAAGAAGAGAAGAAGTGGGCAGCGAGGGTGTAGAAAAGAAGAGGAGCTGCTCAGGAAGCAGCAAGCGCATCAACCTCTGAGCAAATGAAATGATAAACGTACAGAGAAAGGGGATGAAAAGTAGGAATGCTCAAGTCAAGTGTATTACGTGCAGTGCGCCATTACTGGTCTCTCTATACTGTATATACAATCCAATGTCTGTCTGTCTGCATTCTCGTCTGTCTGCTTTTCACGAGTGAACAAGTGGTGGCTCTGAGGCTCGGGATCTGCACTGGCAATCGGAAGGTTGCCGGTTCGAATCCCGTAAATGCCAATAGGGACTCTGCTCTGTTGGGCCCTTAAGCAAGGCCCTTAACCTACAATTGCTGAGCGCTTTGAGTAATGAAAAAGAATTATTACTTAACGGATTTAGTTTGGGTGTTTTTCTAGAATTTGCCTGAACGTTCCGGTTGATTTTGCGACTTCTCTCATCGCGCTGTCATAGTTTGCTTGTGGTATCAATTTATTTGAACAAATCCGAGAGACATGCAGCAGGCCGAGTTGGGGGGGAGGGGGGCCTTCTTCACTCACATGCCAGCCTCGGGGCATGTACCTTACCTCTGCTTAGCTAGCAAACGAGAGACCTACTTAACAGATTTAGATCGGGTTTTTTTCTAGAATTTGCTTGAACATTCCAGTTAATTTTGCGACTTCTCTCATTGCACTATGTATTATAGTTCGCTTCCAGGAGCGATATATTCATACTAATCCGATACAGAGGTTGCTAGCCGAGGGTAGGGGGAAGCGTGACGTCAGGAGTGGGGAGCCGGGCAGGACCCTCCTCACTGTCCTGTTTCACTACTACGCGGGTGGAGCCGGCTAGTAAAATATATACATTGCACAAAAAATGAAGGGAAAACTTAATGATCCCAGTCTAACACCGAGTCAGTGAAGCTACAGGTGTGTCAGTCTGTCCAGTTAGGAAGCACAAGCCATTGTGAATCAACTTCACCTGCATTGGTACAAATGAAAGTGACAACAGGTGACCTGGAGAGGCCACAGCAAGAGAACCCCAAAAAGGCAATGGTGGCCACAGACAGTTGCTCTTTCCTTCTCCTTCCTGACTGATTCCTCTCTGGTTTTGCATTTTGCTAGTGTCCTTGTCACTACTGGTAGCATGAGGTCATACATGCAGGTTGCACAGGTGGACCATCTCAAAAAAAAAAAAAAAAAATTACAATAAAAGACATATTGCCATTAATCCCCCTCAAAGTACTCCCCCTCGCCTCGAACACACTTATCCCCTCATTCTTGTCCCTTTTGGAAGCAGCTGTGGAAGTCCTCATTCCTGAGTGTCTTTAGTGCACTGTCATGGCCGCCTCAATGTCCTAGATGTCAATCAAGATCCAACATCAAGGTGAGGATGATTGTGTTTTCTGAACCCAATGGAATTGTGCGAGCTGAGTTAGTACCCAGGAACACTACGGTGAACCCTTTGAATATTAGAAGGGCTTATTAGAGCATTTAAGAAACGGTGTACGTAGTAAATAAGCTGAGAAATGGGCAAAGGCATCCTCCTCCATATTGACAACGCTCCGTGTCACACATCACTTCTGGCACGGCAATTTCTGTCAAATAAAAACATTACGGTGTGTCCTCATCCACCTTATTCACCGGATCTGGCAACATATGACCTCTGGCTCTTCCCCAAAATCAAAATGACCATGACAGGTAAACATTTTGAATCGATTCAGGACATCAAGGTGGCCACGACAGCTCAACTAAAGACATTCAGGAAAGAGGACTTCCAGAACTGCTTCAGAAAGTGGCCAGAATGGTGGAATAAGTGTGTTTAATAATAATAATAATAATAATGCATTTTATTTATAGGGCACTTTACATTAGTAGTAAATCTCAAAGTACAACATAAAAAGATTAAACAAAGGCAAAGCAAGATAAAAACAGAGATGAAACAACAATACTTAGAGCATTCTTGTTAATATGCTTTCCTAAATAGTAAAGTCTTTAGCTGTTTTTTAAAACAGCCCACAATCTGCTGTGTTCTCAGGCTCTCTGGTAGGCCATTCCAGAGCTGTGGAGCAGCGGCTGCAAAGGCTCGGTCTCCCATTGTATGAAGTTTATTCACAGGGGGGCAAAGGCGGTAGGTATTTGTAAAACAGAGGTTTCTTGTAATGGATTGTAATATAAGGAGTTCCTTAAGATATTGTGGAGCATTTCCATGGATACATTGGTGAGTAAACAAACAGAGTTTGTAATCGATATGGAGGTGGATAGGGAGCCAATGAAGTGACAGAAGGATTGGTGAGATATGTTCATATTTCCGCACCGTCATCAGGATCCTTGCAGCACTATTTTGAATTTGTTGGAGCTTTATAAGGCTCTTGTTGGAGATCCCGATGAGGAGTGCATTATAATAGTCCAGTCTGGATGAGACAAAGGCATGAACCAGCTTTTCAGCATCACAGAGGGAGAGGCAGGGACGGAGTTTGGCTATGTTTCGGAGATGAAGGAATGCAATTTTACAAAGGTGATGGACGTGTATCAAATGACCGATGGGAGTCTAACTTGACACCCAGATTTGTAACAGAAGGGTAGAGGGTAATGGTACGGTCAGAAAAGGAAATACAATTTACAGAGGAACGAAGTTGATGGGGGGTGTCAATTAAAAGAGCTTCAGTTTTGGTGCTGTTCAGCTTGAGGAAGTTCTTGGACATCCAGGCCTCAATCTCATCCAGGCAAGAGGAAAAAGTGGATGGAGGTGTAAGAGAAGTCGAATCCAGTCTCACATAGAGATCTGCGTATCATCGGCATAGCAATGGAATGAAACTCCATGCTTGCAGATGATGTGACCCAGGGGTAGCATATAGATATTAAAGAGGGTCGGCCCAAAGACTGATCCTTGTGGGACCCCACAGGTCACAATGTGGGAATGAGATTTAGCGTCCCCCAAGGCCACATACTCAGTCCTGTATGTAAGATAGGACTTGAACCACTCCAGAGCAATGCCAGAAAGTCCAATTGTATAGTGAAGGTGATGAAGGAGAATATTATGATCTGCCATATCAAATGCAGCTGTGAGGCCCAGGATGATAAGGAGTGATGGAGAGCCCTGGTCAGCAGCCATCAGGAGGTCATTGATGACTCTGACCAGGGCTGTCTCTGTACTGTGAGAAGTTCGGAAACCAGATTGAAATTTTTTAAACAGATTGAATTTTTTGAGGTGATCCTGAAGCTGAACCAAAACAACCTTTTCCAAAACCTTAGACAAAAATGGAAGGTTGGAGATCGGATGATAGTTTGCTATCACTTCAGGATCCAAAGAGGATTTTTTTAAATGAGGTCTAATTTTTGTGGTTTTCAAGGCCAGTGGGACTAAGCTGTCCTGGAGAGAGTGATTAATGATATCAGCAATAAGAGAGCTTACATCTGATACTTTAGCTTTTACCAGAGGAGTAGGAAAGGGTCAAATGAACACATTGAAGGCCTCATCCTCTGTATGATGCCCTCAGCTTCTTTAACTGTGGTACAGAGGAACTGGGAAAGGCAGCCCATTGACTTTGATGTAGAAACATCCAGCGATGGAGGGCTGGAAGGAGACAATGAGGAGCGGATGATGTCCACCTTAGAGGTGAAATATTCAATAAAATTATTGCACTGCTCCTCTGTGAAATTATTACAGGCATAGGTGTGAGGATTGCGTAAATGGTTTATCACGGAAAAAAGTTGTTAGGAATTTCCAGGACTGTCGTTGATTAAATTTGAATAGTATTGAGATCTGGCAGTGGTCGGTGCCCTGGAGTAGTTTTTTTGGTGTTCCCGATAAGCTAATTTGTGAACTGTTGAACTGGTTGCAACAAAACGCCGCTTGAGGGCTCGCCCAGCTGTTTTCATCTGTCGAAGGTCACGTGTAAACCACGGGGCAGATTTTACAATGTTTGTTTGTTTGAAGCGAGGGGGAGTATTTTGAGGGGAATTAATGGCAATGTGTCTTTTACTGTAATCATTTTTTTTTAATTCAAACATTCACCATATTTTTTGATCACACCTCACATATAGTTGATGATTATTATTATTAAACAATTACTTCCCTTTAGGCTTCGTTGTGGTACAAGCGACAGACACAGTCCAAAGAAAAGTTGGGGTGCCAACAAATCATCAATGAATGAACAAAAAAATTACTTTGGCAGCAAAACAAACGTCCACTCAATGGCACAAAATAAAGATAGAAATCACAGCCGCTGATGGCTCATGGCTAAGGGTCTGTCTGTAGAGCTGGTCAAGACTGAGATGCCATAACAGAATTACTAGATGCTATAAAGTCACTACAAAGCGGGAAATCTTCAGGCCCTGATGGTTACCCCGTAGAATTTTATAAGAAATTCTCCACTCAGCTAGCTCCCCTCTTATTGGCAACATTTACAGAAGCTAGAGACAACCAAATACTACCTCAAACATTTCGACAAGCATTAATCACCGTCTTTCCTAAACAAAATAAGGACTTGTTACAATGTGCATCATACAGACCAATTTCACTCCTGAATAATGATGTTAAGATACTCTCAAAAATCCTAGCTAGAAGGATGGAGAAAGATAGATAGATAGATAGATAGATAGATAGATAGATAGATAGATAGATAGATAGATAGATAGATAGATAGATAGAGTGCTGCCCTCTATAATATCACAAGATCAAACTGGATTTATTAAAGGCTGACACCTATCTTTAAATCTCCGACGCTTGTTTAATGTTATATATTCATCAGCAAAATCAAACACCCCAGAGATATTACTATCATTAGACGCAGAAAAAGCATTTGATATGATTGAATGGAATTACCTTTTCACTGCATTGGAGAAATTTGGGTTTGGCCCGAATATTTGTGCATGGATCAAACTACTGTATACCAATCCAGAAGCTTCAGTTTGTATTAATAACATTTGCTCAGACTACTTTAAACTAGAACGTGGTACCAGACAAGGATGTCCCTTGTCGCCACTGTTGTTTGCAATCGCTATTGAACCACTGGCGGTTCACTGCCGAAATTCTTATCAGATAAAGGGGATTGTCAGAGAAGGACTGGAACAGAAAATTTCTCTATTCTGTCCCCACTGTTTTAACAGCACTAACAGAAATTTCAAAAGATATCTGGTCTTAGAATTAATTAACAGATGTGTTCGGTGTTCTTCCAGATGGACTTGAATTGGAGAAGGACAAGCAAATGGTGATTGCATTCGCTACACTTTTGGCACGCAGACTTATTTTGTTAAATTGGAAGAATCCTAATTCTCCTCTTATAAGTCAGTGGGAAACTGATGTTTTATATTATTTGAAATTGGAAAAAATCAAATTTTCAGTTAGAGGATCTGTACAAAATTTTTTCAAAACATGGCAGGATTTAATCAATATTATTTTAGAATAAGAGAAATAACTATTACCGCATTTAACTCCCTTCTCCATCTCTTATTTACATAGATATTTACTTCTCCCTTTCTTTTGTTTAATGTTGCCTTATTAAAAAGCCTTAAGCAATTTTCCTTTAGCTAAGCTCTCCTTCTCAGGGGTGGGGTTTGATTAGTCTTCAAATTTGTTCGGTTATAAATTGATCTGTTTGTATGGAATGATTACAATGAAAATTAATAAAATAAAAATATTAAAAAAAAAAAAAAAGACTGAGATGCCATGTGTGAACGGCTGACTTTATATGGCTCAGACAGGAAGGGGCAGGGCGTCCTGGAGGAAGGAAGGCGGAGTCAGTCGCCCTTAAGGAGCATCTTCTCAGAGCTGCGGAGGGAAGGCTGTTAGCGACAGCACCCCCTCTAGTCCCGGAATGGCATAGCATACCAGATCTGAACTGATGATAAGGTGGATCCACAGATGTGCATGAGTGGCAGCCACAATGTTGTTTGCACCCATGTCTGAACTGCTCATTACTAATCATCAGCATTTGGTTACAAATATGGGTGTAAACACTACCAAAAAAGGTAAATTGAAAAGAAAGTATTTAAAACTATGGCAGTGAAAAATGTATGAATTTCTTAGAAATAGCTGAACAAATGAAATGAAGTGAAGGTAACTGATTGAGAAATTATTTGGAAAAAAAACATCTGCAGCCATAGAGGTCCTCAGGGTGGAAACTTGAGGTCCACTGCACTAAGCTGAAAGTGACAACATTGACATTATGTGGACCCCCGCAGGCTAATTGTCCTTTCTCTATTTTCCCAGATGGGTGTCCGCTGATTACAGGAGTGGCCTGAAGAGCAGATGTGACTGGATGGGATGATGCTTCTTCAACAACTAAGCCCCTTTGAAGCTTTTGTTTGCTTGTGGTCTGTGTGTGCTCTGTGAAAGGCGCTATATAAGAAAAGTTCACATGAGTGAGGCAGGTAACAGGAAACAAGACCCCAAGCCTTTAAACTCATACAGAACAAAATGTGGACGAACTCACATATTGTACATCTGCCTTCTTGTGAGAGGACCAACAGGGAGGAAATGGAGGTGGCACAGAACACCTGGGTAGGTGCTGCCCCCCAGAAGCCAAGTCCATACTTGTCCAATCGAGGCAACTTAATCCGTGACTTCACAGGCATCCTACGGGAAGGCTTTCTGCTGTACCATAAGGACAAGCATGACGAAAAGGACAACCCGAATGTAAGTTTTCAATTGAATTCATTATTGGTATGGTGCTCCCCACTGAGTACGGGCTGTAAGAAGTGTACAGATGTCATTCAAATGATGTGTGAACATACTGTACGTGAGCACATGGGAAAGCAGAACAACTTTATCGAGCTGGGAGAAGGCTTGGGGCGGACAAGAAGGTTTTACTTTATTAAGCCATAGGAGGGTCCTGTCTCTTTGCCAATGAGATAAACTACATCGACAGGAGAACGGGACAAATATCTTAGAAGCGAAAATCCTGAAGGAAGTGTGCAAACATTTAAAATGGACTCTGTATATGTGTGTGTGTGTGTGGGCTAAACTGAGGCAGATTTTAATAAAAAGGCAAATATTACCTAAGAAAATGTGACCAAAAAGTATCTTTCCTCATTTCAAATGTTCAGTTCTGAATGCTAATAGCATTAAAAAGAAGTAGTGGCTACAAGTCAAGTCAAGTCAGGTCGGGGAGCATGCACTGGTAGAGTGCGTTGCTGCACCCACCACACGACGAAACAGCTTGGGATCCCAGTTTGCAACCCCCCTCTGGAAATGACCCTCTATCTGCCATAGCCAGGTCTTAAATGGACATCCCCTTTGCCTGGTCCAGCCACTCGGGTCCCCAACAATGAGGATCCTACAAGCTGGATCACCTTTGGGGGAATTGTGCCACATGGCCATAGTGCCATAACTGACGCTCCCTCTCAATGCAGGTCATGTGTCTCATTCGGGACTCCATGAGCAACACAAAGTCAAACCAGCAGTACCCAAGGATTCTCCATAGAGATACAGTACTGAAGGAGTCAAGCCTTCATCTCACATCACTGGACAGCATCCATGTCTCGCAACCATATAGCAAGACAGGAAACACCAGGGGCCTTATGTATAAATGGTGCGTATGCACAAAAATGTTGCGTAAGCCCGTTTCCACGCTCAAATCACGATGTTTAAAACCTAAACTTGGTGTAAAGCCATGCGCATTTTCACGCCAGCTCAAACCCTGGCGTATGCAAGTTATCTGCTCGGATTTGTAAACTGGCGGCACCCAGCGTCAAAGCAGTGCTTTTGTTCCAGTGTGGTTTCCCTTTCTTTTTTAGATCTACATCCCTGATGCGGCTTTATCATATACACTGAAATTAACCGCATATTGTTTATTAGTTTAAGGCATCTGATTGTAATTAACCTGTAACAATATAATGGTCCACGGAATGGCCATAGTATTCCAAATACCATAACTGCTTTAGTGTTGTTACTCTCACTGCACCTTCTTCTTCTTCTTTCAGCTGATCCCGCTAGGGGTTGCCACAGCGGATCATCTTTTTCCATATTACTCTCACTGCACCACTCGGAGTATTTATATCACTGCATCTGAGTGTGGAATCACAGCTGTACAGCAGCTGATCAGAAAGAGAATTATCGGGATACACCACTCTGCCTCAGCCATGCTGCCTATTTGAACTACTCTCATATGGCAAATACTTCAGAGCCTTTCCTGTATGGACCTCGTAGTTCAAAAACAGTTTCATCCCAAGAACTCCAAACGCACTCAATCAGTCCATCAAGTGCTCCTTGTAGAACTGTTTGTACTTATAAGTACAATCACCTCACTGTAAACTTGCACTACAGTTATAATATTGCACAACCTGAGCCACTTTATAAAGCGCGTATTTACATATGATGACGATATCATTTTTAAGATGACATGCAGCAAAATATATTTATTACATTATACAGATAAAATGTTAACATCATTTAAATAATCTATATTGTTAACAATTAAACATGTGAGGACACGGTGGCACAGCGCTAGCAACAAGCTGGCGTCCCGTTCAGGGATTGCTCCTGCCTCGTGCTGTATTCTTGCTGGTGCTGACGCGACACTGGAAGAATAGACGGATAGAATAATTAAACATGTACTACGAAGATATTTCGATGTTCCTTAAAAGTTTTGAAGAATCGGAGTTCTAAGCTTACAGATGGCTTAACGTCTATTACAGAGCTGATTGTGTGGCGATTGGTTACTCGGAGAAAGAAAAGGAAGGACAGGAATTGGGGGTTAGTACGTTTGAAAGAGACAGTACTACTGTAATAAATTATTTCATCGAAAGTTGTGCACGGCGCAGCAAGACTCTTGCATGAGGCAGGAACAATCTCTGGATGAGGCGCCAGCTCATCACTATCACTGTGCCACCATGTTCCCATGTTTAATAACATGCTTTCATTGATATGATAAGAATACTAAAATAATATCAAGTATACATCGCAGTATTTAAATTATTCAGAGAGCTGTAATATCATAAATATAATGGATTCTGTGTCCTGTCGGAGGAAGAGAAAGCCCGTTTAAGAAGCACATAGTGATTCACACACATAGAGCACATAGAATACAAAGAACACATACAATACAAAGCGTTTAATGTGCTAGTTTAGTTACAATGAGATTTGAGAAACTAGTAAATTAAATGATTTTAAGATGAAGTTTATGATGTTCTACTTTAATGACAAAATAAACTATGTGATCAAAGTGGAAATTTCGAGATTAAAGTTGACATTTCGTGCTTTTTTCTCACTGTGTGTCTATTTTTTTTTCTCTGTACTCTAATAAGCTTTCATATGACACTCAGACGGTCCGCTACGACTCGCCTTTTCACGGCGACTTTGATATGTGACAACTTCTTTTTTATTTCGGGCACTGTGCGACTTTGTGATCTTGAGCTTTCAAGTTTCTCTGCCACTCTATGTCACTCGATCAACTTCCTTTTGTTTATTATACCACTGTTTAAACCAACAAATAGTGCATTTTTCCTTTGCCTCCACTTGGTATTCGCTGAAATCCTTCTATTTTCCTTTGTGCTTTTGCCATTGTCTTTTCACAGAAGGCTGAGCTTAAGGGCTCTTTATATTGATTTGCATATTCAAAGAGGAGTAATTCTGGGAGGAGGTTGGGGAGAAATGAGAAAGGAATCAATTCAGAGGACTGACTCCTTAGAAAAGGCCCATTAAAACAAAGGGAAATTGGGTTAATTAGCAGTGAAAACTGCTCACTGATTAGGAAAATGGTTGGAATGAAAACCTGCAGCCACTGTGGCCCTCCAGGCCTGGAGTTCGACACCCCTGATCTAGATGACAAAAGGCCACTCCTATCCACTTAATGCTTCCAAAACAAAATGAGATTGAGTTTTGCAAGTCCCTAAAGTCCTCCTGTCTACCACACTACTTGGTCACTTATTCCATGTGTCTGTGGCTCTCTGTTGTGATAAATAACCAAACCTTGACACAAAAAGAGCTTTGGGGCAGCCTTCCATATACTTGGAAATGGCTGCAAAATTGAAGAAATAGTGGTCTTTACAGACAAGAGTCCAAAAAAGAACTGAGGTTTGGTACAGACAGTGTGGGTTTTAAAGACGGTAAGGAGGAAGTGACGTCTTCAGGGGTGGAACTGGAAGTGACATTCAAGGTCCCAGGTGGAATTTCCCCGCATTTGGTCTGTGGGGAAAAAAGAGAAAGGGTCAGTGCAGTCTGGCACCCCCTGGTCTGACCGGGAATTACCGTCTTTCCTGCCCTTTAGCAGCCTCCCATGCGCACATGTATGACACTGTGTAAAGAAAAGTTTCCTAATGTTTGTTCGAAATTTCCCCCTAACAAGTTTCTAACTTGTATTCTTGATGAACTCATTTTAAAGTCACTGTCTCAATCCACTGCACTAATTCCCTTCATCATTTTAAACACTTCAGTCAGGTCTCCTCTTAATCTTCTTTTCCTTAAACTGTAAAGGCTCAGCTCTTTTAATTTTTCCTCATAACTCATCCTCAGTAGCCCCTGAATCAGCTTAGATGCTCTTCTCTGGACATTTTCCTGGTGCTGCTATGTCCTTTTTGTAGCCTGGAGACCAAAACTGCACCCAGTACTCCAGATGAGGCCTCACCAGTGTGTTATAAAGCTTGAGCAGAACCTCCTGTGACTTGTACTCCATACATCAAGGCGCTATATAACCTGACATTCTGTTAGCCCTCTTAATGGCTTCTGAACACTGGCTGGAAGTCGATAGCTTAAGAGTCCACTATAACTCCTAAATCCTTCTCATAAGGTGGACTCTCAGTTTTCAGACCTCTCATTGTGTATTCAAACCTCACATTTATACTTCTTATGTGTAATACTTTACATTTACTGACATTAAATTTCATCTGCCATAAGTCTGCCCAAGCCTTTATGGTGTCCAAGTCCCTCTGTGATGATTGAACGGATTCTCAATTATCTGCCAATCCTCCTATCTTGGTATCATTTGCAAACTTCACCAGCTTGTGCTGGCTGTAACTGCAAATGCATTAATTTCTATTTCAGAGAATTTATTTAAAGAGTTAGTCAACCAGGTTAAAAGAAAGGAAATCTGGAGTGTAAGGGTGCTGCAAAGAGCGGTCAGGTTTCAGTGCCAGAGCTGTGTTTTGTGGGTTGCTCTTTGCTAAATGAGATGCCTTCATCAGAGAGTGCCCAGTTTTTATGGCTCCTGGAATGGAGGGAATGGGCTCAATTATCCTCATTGGGTGTGTTCTCAGAACTGTGGGTAGAAAAGGAGACAAGACAGTTAGTGATCACACACCCTGGTGCCCGGTGTGGTAGTGCTGTCCTGTGATGCACCAGGAAGGCAACCCTCTCATGTGTGAAAAAAAAAAATATATATATATATATAAAACATACATAAAAAATTGACTAATTAATGACATTTACACCGCCCTCCATAATGTTTGGGACAAGGACACATTTTTCCGATTATCTGCACCACAGTTTAAAATTACAAATTGTGAATTTCCCCTTGGGATTAATAAAGTATCTATCTATCTATCTATCTATCTATCTATCTATCTATCTATCTATCTATCTATCTATCTATCTATCTATCTATCTATCTATCTATCTATCTATCTATCTATCTATCTATCAAATCTAACATTTCAGACATTGTGATTAAAGTGCACATTGCAGACTTTCATTTAAGCAGATTTGCAGACATTTTAGTCACACATCATTTTTTGTATACGGTTCCCCCCCACCCCATTTCAGTGCCCTGTAATGTTTGGGCACAGCAATGGCAGGTCTATTAAAGCTGTTGTCATATTTAGGACTTTGTCGCATATCCCAGCATGCAATGACTGCTTGAAGTCTGCGATTCATAGACATCTGCAGGGGCTGAGGATCTTCTCTGGTGATGCTCTGCCAAGCCTCTAATGCAGACATCTTCAGCTCCTGCTTGTTTTGGGGGGTTAATGTGGTGCAGCGGGTCCACAGCTCAAGTCAAAAAGGCCACTTTTAAAATAAATAATCTCTGCACTCGCGGCTTAGCGAGGGGGTGTGGTGTGTGTGGCCGGGCAGTTCCCGGGGAGTTCGTGATGCGGGCGGTTCTCACTTAAGTGCAAAGGTAAGGAGTCGTCCGCATCTGTAATTGTTTCCAGGAGCTGCTGATTGCCAGAGCTGATCCACGTTCCCATGATATATAAAAGTGCTAGGCGGCTAGTAGGGAGGAAGAAGAAAGAAAGAAAGAAAGAAAGAAAGAAAGAAAGAAAGAAAGAAAGAAAGAAAGAAAGAAAGAAAGAAATGGAGGTTGCAAGGAAGAAGACGACAGGAAGCAGGGAGAGGATAGCCGGTGAGAGAGAGAGAGAGAGAGAGAGAGAACGTGAGCAGGCAGGCTCGATGGAGCAGAGGCAGCTGGAGAGTTGCCAGTGTTAGAGAAGTCGCACCATGCTTTGGATTTTTCAAAGAGACTGCTTCATGCAGTTTTAACCTCGTTGTTTTAAAGGATTGTTTTTTTTTCTATTGGAGTTTAACCTCCACCTTTCACCCGTTTTAATGGATTATTTATTTAATGACATATTTTGATACACTGTACTTACTTATTTGAACACTGTTTTGTTGTTTTAAATAAAAGCACTTTGGCACTTTTAGAATATTCAAGAAAACTTTCTATGAAGAATAAAAAATTTGGACGCCGTTTTCCCTCGCCCGGACGCAGGTCACCGAGGGCCCCCTCTGGAGCCAGGCCTGGAGGTGGGGCTCAATGACGAACGCCTGGTGGCCGGGCCTGCACCCATGGGGCTCGGCAGGGCACAGCCCGAAGAGGCAACGTGGGTCCCCCTTCCCATGAGCTCACCACCTATGGGAGGGGCCAAGGAGGTCAGGTGCAGTGTGAGTTGGCTGGACCTTGGTGGTCCAATCCTCGGCTACAGAAACTGGCTCTTGGGACGTGGAATGTCACCTCTCTGAAGGGGAAGGAGCCTGAGCTTGTGAGCGAGGTTGAGAGGTTCCGGCTAGATATAGTCGGACTCACCTCGATGCACAGCTTGGACTCTGGAACCAATCTCCTTGAGAGGGGCTGGACTCTCTACCACTCTGGAGTTGCCCCCGGTGAGAGGCTCCGAGCAGGTGTGGGTATACTTATTGCCCCCTGACTAGGAGCCTGTTCATTGTGGTTTACCCCAGTGGACGAGAGGGTAGCCTCCCTCCGCCTTTGGGTAGGGGGACGGGTCCTAACTGTTGTTTGTGCGTATGCACCGAACAGCAGTCTGTAGTACCCACCCTTTTTGGAGACCCTGGAGGAGGTGCTAGAGGGCATACCTTCTGGGGACTCCCTCGTTCTGCTGGGAGACTTCAATGCTCACGTGGGCAATGTCAGTGAGACCTGGAAGGGCGTGATTGGGAGGAATGGCCTCCCCGATCTGAACCCGAGTGGTGTTTTGTTATTGGACTTCTGTGCTCGTCACGGATTGTCCATAACAAACACCATGTTCAAGCATAAGGGTGTTCATATGTGCACTTGGCACCAGGACACCCTAGGCCTCAGTTCGATGATCGACTTTGTGGTCGTGTCGTCAGACTTGTGGCCACATGTCTTGGACACTCGGGTGAAGAGAGGGGCGGAGCTGTCAACTGATCACCACCTGGTGGTGAGTTGGCTTCGATGGTGGGGGAGGATGCCGGTCAGGTGTGGTAGGCCCAAACGTGTTGTGAGGGTCTGCTGGGAACGTCTGGCAGAGTCCCCTGTCAAAAGTAGCTTCAACTCCCACCTCCGGCAGAACTTTGACCACATCCCGAGGGAGGTGGGGGACATTGAGTCTGAATGGGCCATGTTCCGTGCCTCCATTGTTGAGGCGGCTGACCGGAGCTGTGGCCGTAAGGTGGTCGGTGCCTGTTGTGGTGGCAATCCCCGAACCCGTTGGTGGACACCGGTGGTAAGGGATGCTGTCAAGCTGAAGAAGGAGACCTATAGGACCCTTTTGTCCTGTGGGACTCTGGAAGCAGCTGATAGGTACCGGCAGACCAATCGGAATGCGGCTTCGGTGGTTGCTGAGGCAAAAACTCGAGCGTGGGAGGAGTTTGGGGAGGCCATGGAGAACGACTTTCGGATGGCTTCAAGGAGATTCTGGTCCACCGTCCGGCGTCTCAGGAGGGGGAAGCAGTGCAGTGTGAACACTGTATATGGTGGGAATGGTGCGCTGCTAACCTCGACTTGGGACGTTGTGGGTCGGTAGGGGAAGTACTTCGAAGACCTCCTCAATCCCACTAACATGCCTTCTAATGAGGAAGCAGAGCCTGGGGACTCAGAGGTGGGCTCCCCCATCTCTGGGACTGAGGTCACCGAGGTGGTCAAAAAACTCCTTGGTGGCAGGGCCCTGGGGGTGGATGAGATACGCCTGGAGTTCCTCAAGGCTCTGGATGTTGTAGGACTGTCTTGGATGACATACCTCTGCAACAGTGCATTGACATCGGGGACAGTGCCTCTGGATTGGCAGACCGGGGGGTGGGTCCCCTTCTTTAAGAAGGGGGACCGGACGGTGTGTTCCAACTACAAAGGGATCACACTCCTCAGCCTCCCTGGAAAAGTCTATTCGGGGGTTCTGGAGAGGAGAGTCCATCGGATAGTCGAACCTCGGATTCAAGAGAAACAGTGTGGTTTTCGTCCTGGTCGCGGAACAGTAGACCAGCTCTACACTCTTAGCAGTGTCCTGGAGGGTGTATGGGAGTTTGCCCAACCAGTCTACATGTGTTTTGTGGACTTGGAAAAGGCATTCGACCGTGTCCCTCGGGGAATCCTGTGGGGGGTGCTCCGGGAGTATGGGGTACCAGACCCCCAGATAAGGGCTGTTCAGTCCCTGTACAACCGGTGTCAGAGCTTGGTCCGCATTGCCGGAAGTAAGTCGAACCCGTTTCCAGTGAGAGTTGGACTCCACCAGGGCTGCCCTTTGTCACCAATTCTGTTCATAACTTTTATGGACAGAATTTCTAGGCGCAGCCAAGGTGTTGAGGGGGTCCGGTTTGGTGGACTCAGGATTGGGTCACTGCTTTTTGCAGATGATGTTGTCCTATTTGCTTCATCACCTCACACCCTGGTGAGGTGATCCAGGCACGTCCAACCGGGAGGAGGCCCCGGAGGAAGACCCAGGACACGCTGGAGGGACTATGTCTCCCAGCTGGCCTGGGAACGCCTCGGGATTCCCCTGGAAGAGCTAGAAGAAGTGGCCGGGGGAGAGGGAAGTCTGGGCATCTCTGCTCAAACTGCTGACCCCGCGACCCGATCTCGGATAAGCGGAAAAGGATGGATGGATGGATGGATGGATGGATGGCACTTTTAGTCCTATCCCCTTGCTTCATTGTTGTGCCTCACTGCCTAGCTCATTGGTGACATTATCGATGGTGTTGGGTTCAGAGCTCCCAGAATCTGAATGAGAGCATGGAGTGAACCCACATCATCATAGGGGCTTGTCCCCTTAAGTTTTCTCTTCAGCATATGGAAGGCCTGCTCATCTGGATTGAAATTGGGTGACTTGCTTAGCCATTCAAGAATTTTCCACTTTTTAGCTTTGATAAACGCCTGTGTTGCCTCAGCAGTATATTCTTGGCTCATTATCGTTTTGTAGGATTAAGTGCCGTCCTGTGAGTTTGGAGGCCTTTACTGGAATTTCAGCAGATTAGATGTTTCTACACACCTCAGAATTCATTGTCTCGCTCCGTCAGCAGTTCCACCATCAATGAAGTGAAGTGTGCCAGGACCTGTGGCAGCCATACATGCCCAAGTCATAACACCCCCAGCACTGCCATGTTTAACAGATGAGGTGGTCTGCTTTGGCTCTTGTGCAATTTTTCTTTTGGTCTCCACACTTTGCTCTTGTCAGTACTCTGATAAGGTTCATCTTTGTCTCGTCTGTCTACAAGCTGTTTCCCAGAATTCTGCAGGCTCTTTGAAGTCCTTTGTCACAAACTGTAGTCTGGCCATCCTGTTTTTGTAGTTTGCATCTTTCAGTGTGTCCTCTGTATTTCTGTTCATGAAGTCTTCTGCTTATAGTCGTCTCTGATACATTCACATTGGCCCCCTGAAGACTGTTTCTTGTTTGGTCTTCCTTGGCCTACGAGTCCCTTTGTGATTACTGAGCTCACCAGTGTGTTCTTTATCCTTCGTGATATCCCAGACAGTTAATTTTGGTCATCCTAACATATCACTGATGTCTCTATTGGTTTCATTCTTGTTTTTCAGCCTCATAATGGGCTTCTTTGACTTTTCATTGGCACAGCACTTGTCCCCATGTTGAACAATGGCAGCTACAGGCTCCAAAGGGTCGAAGCAAGGTGAGGTATCTTATGAAACCCACCTTAGGAATCACAAACACCTGTGACGCCAATTGTCCCAAACATTATGGCGCCATGAAATTATGGGATGATATAAAAAAAAGTGGTGTGACGGAAATATTTGCAAATTCCCTTAAATAAAATTCTGCAATGTGCACTTTAATCACAATGTCTGAATTATTTGACTTGTAACTTCAAACTGTAGACCAGAGGGAGAAACCAGGGAAAAAATGGGTCTTTGTCTTGATTATTATGCAGAAAACTGAATCTATTTAAATATCTGACTGTACCTGTAAATCCCATTATAGGTTGGGTTTTGTATTTAATATCCTGTCTCTCTTTCACCCTTTACTGTGCCCAATTCTTGCCCTGTCTGACCCAGCAGGTTGTTGTGTATCAGCAGGATGACCGATGTTAGTAGTAAATCATGATTACAGACTTTTTTTGTGCTGTTCCACCTCTTTCCTCAGCACCGTAGTTTCCCTCTGTGGTGTTTGGCTAACCTTTTTTCCCTTTGGTTTCTTTTTTTTTCAGGGCATGATAAACCTGGGAACCAGCGAGAACAAGTTGTGCACCGACTTGCTGTCTGAACGGGTGAGCTTGGCACGGCATAATGACATACTGTACACAGAAGTTATTTTAAGAATGTTCCTTGAAGCAAAAAAAAAAGAAAAATGTGCTGACTGCTTTGTAAATCCTTTACTCAACTTGTGCTTAAAGTGAAATACGAGAATTTATTTATTAACTTATTAACGTATCCAACTAAACTGTGAAAGTGAATTAGTTACTTTATTTGACTCTGTTGTGATGTGAGATTTTGCATATAACTTGATAAATATTTTGTATGTCTTTATTTGTAATTTAGGCAAAGCAATGTAATTTAGTGTTACTTTGGTGAGAGGCATTCGTGTTTGCCCCCCTTTACGACTGAGTTTCTTTGAATTTTACGACAGAGTTGGGGAGGTGTGCTTTAAACCAGTTTGCCGAGTATTTCTCTGCTAAAGTCTTTCAACCCCCCGCAAGGAAGCCAGGTTACTTTAACATATGGTCTTGGGGGGTGGCAGGTTTTAAGATGTTGTATTCCCCCATTGGTCTGAAGTATGGCTGTTTGGAATTGGATTGTATCAGAAGCCTTTAAGTACCATGATGTCCTATTGGCTCTAGGGGTTGGACAGAGAATCTATAAATCTGCTTGCTCAACCACATTCTCTCTCTTACTAACATCTGAAAGAAGCATCTCTTACTAACCTCTGATGACGAAGACAACACAATGGAGACCACAGTTTAGCAGCCATATTGGAACAGGCATACGGCCTGTTCTGAAGAAAGCTGAGCACCAATGATGCCTTAACTAGAGACATTTTAAAAAACTACAAGTCTGTGTGCCGCCTGAAACTACACGTCACCATTTAATAAGGTTGTATGGTTGCCAATATTCAAATGTACTTTGCAAATTGTTATTATTTATGAATATTACCAATAATACATTGTTTTATGTGTAACTTAATTCCTGCTTGTCTTTTTACTACACCTAATTGCCTATAGATATAGAAGGGAAGGTGGGGATAAGTTATATACTATAATACCTGTGTCTTTAGGCATTATGACAAAGGCTATATATTAATAATACAATAGGGGAAAGTAGAGCAATATACAGTGCATCCAGAAAGTATTCACAGTGCATCACTTTTTCCACCTTTTGTTATGTCACAGCCTCATTCCAAAATGAATTAAATTCATTTTTTCCTCAGAATTCTACACACAACACCCCATAATGACAACGTGAAAAAAGTTTACTTGAGGTTTTTGCAAATTTATTAAAAATAAATAAACTGAGAAATCCCATGTACATAAGTATTCACAGCCTTTGCTCAATACTTTGTCGATGCACCTTTGGCAGCAATTCCAGCCTCAAGTCTTGTTGAATATGATGCCACAAGCTTGGCACACCTATCCTTGGCCAGTTTCGCCCATTCCTCTTTGCAGCACCTCTCAAGCTCCATCAGGTTGGATGGGAAGCGTCGGTGCACAGCCATTTTAAGATCTCTCCAGAGATGTTCAATCAGATTCAAGTCTGGGCTCTGGCTGGGCCACTCAAGGACATTCACAGAGTTGTCCTGAAGCCACTCCTTTGATATCTTGGCTGTGTGTTTAGGGTCGTTGTCCTGCTGAAAGGATGAACTGTCGCCCCAGTCTGAGGTCAAGAGCGCTCTGGAGCAGGTTTTCATCCAGAATGTCTCTGTATATTGCTGCAGTCATCTTTCCCTTTATCCTGACTAGTCTCCCAGTCCCTGCCGCTGAAAAACATCCCCACAGCATGATGCTGCCACCACCATGCTTCACTGTAGGGATGGTGCCAGGTTTCCTCCAAACATGATGCCTGGCATTCACACCAAAGAGTTCAATCTTTATCTCATCAGACCAGAGAATTTTGTTTCTCATGGTCTGAGAGTCCTTCAGGTGCCTTTTGGCAAACTCCAGGTGGGCTGCCATGTGCCTTTTACTAAGGAATGGCTTCCGTCTGGCCACTCTACCATACAGGCCTGATTGGTGGATTGCTGCAGAGATGGTTGTCCTTCTGGAAGGTTCTCCTCTCTCCACAGAGGACCTCTAGAGCTCTGACAGAGTGACCATCGGGTTCTTGGTCACCTCCCTGACTAAGGCCCTTCTCCCCCGATCGCTCAGTTTAGCTCTAGGAAGAGTCCTGGTGGTTTCGAACTTCTTCCACTTACGGATGATGGAGGCCACTGTGCTCATTGGGACCTTCAAAGCAGCAGAAATTTTTTCTGTAACCTTCCCCAGATATGTGCCTCGAGACAATCCTGTCTCAGAGGTCTACAGACAATTCCTTTGACTTCATGCTTGGTTTGTGCTCTGACATGAACTGTCAACTTTGGGACCTTATATAGACAGGTGTGTGCCTTTCCAAATCAGGTCCAGTCAACTGAATTTACCACAGGTGGACTCCAAATAAGCTGCAGAAACATCTCAAGGATGATCAGGGGAAACAGGATGCACCTGAGCTCAATTCTGAGCTTCATGGCAAAGGATGTGAATACTTATGTACGTGTGCTTTCTCAATTTTTTTATTTTTAATAAATTTGCAAAAACCTCAAGTAAACTTTTTTCATGTTGTCATTATGGGGTGTTGTGTTTAGAATTCTGAGGAAAAAAAATGAATTTAATCCATTTTAGAATAAGACTGTAACATAACAAAATGTGGAAAAAGTGATGCGCTGTGAATACTTTCCGGATGCACTGTATATTACTCTACCAAGACAAAACAGACTCTTTGAGTGAATTTAAGTTATTATAACAAAACTTTGTCAAACCTACTTAATGCAAGTCAGGGTCATGGGGACAGCAGCTTGTATTTGCAGTTCTGAAAACAATTTAGGGACGATCCTTGGACAAAATTCCAGTCCATTTCATAATTATTATTTTTTATGAAATCAAACAAACATCAGAAACATAAGATAAATTTGATCTCTTAGACCACCCCACTGACTCAGGGTCAAAGACATCCATTTTGTCCAGGAAAGCAGGGGCAGTGCACATAACAGGCTGTTTTCGCAGCTTAAGGATGGCTCCTTTGACCGCATGTTGTCTGTTCACTGCAAAATCTTCCACATGCAAGCACCACACCTCAAATCAACTCCAGGCCTTTTATCTTCTTAATTGATAATGACATAACGACGGACTTGCCCACACCTGTCCATGAAATAGCCTATCAGTCAATTGTCCAATTACTTTTGAGCCTCTGAAATGAAGGGATTGTGTTCAAAAAATGCTTTAGTTGCCTCACATTTTTATGCAATCGTTTTGTTCGCCCCACTGAATTAAAGCTGAAAGTCTGCACTTCAACTGCATCTGAGTTGTTTCATTTAAAATTCATTGTGGTAATGTACAGAACCAAAATTAGAAAAAAGTTGTATCTGTCCAAATATTTATGGACCTAACTGTACGTCTTGAAACCAATGTTGTATCTCCGTCACATAGACGGCATCTTCATAATCTGGACTGCCAGTGAGAAGGAGCCCCTCCATTTTCATAATGAATATAATTCTTTCCACCGCAACGTAAAGCTGAAGCTGAATTATTCAAAAACAGAAGTCAGCTTCCTTGACACAACCGTTCAACTGAAAGATAACCCCCTTGTAACTTCTGTTTTTCACAAACCAACAGACAGATGGACCTACCTGAGAAGTGACAGCTTCTTCCCCAATCATATTAGGCGCTCCATTATTTTCAACTAAGCAATATGATACAACCTGTCACAAAAGCCACAAAGAGCCATAACAAGGTTTGGGGCAGCCACCCGTGTATTTGGTTTCCTGGCTGCAAATTGAGAGCATTGATAGCACTGCTGTGCACAAAACTGAGTCCAAAACAGAACTGAGGGACTAGGGAAAAGGTGGAGGCTTTTAAAGGGGATGATAGGAAGTGAGGTCAAAGTGGTCGGGCTCATGAAGGTCTTTAGCCATAGGTTCGAGCCCGGACGTGACATCACAGAGGCCGGAGCCGGCAAGGTCTTCTTCCATAGGCTCGGACCCGGAAGTGATGTCAAGAGGGCCAGGTGGAATCTCCCATGAATGGTCTGCAGAAAGGGAGAAAAGGAGTCAGTGCACTCTGTCACATCCCGGTCTGATTCGGAACTGCCCTTACTCAAACCCTTTAGCTGCCTCCCATGCACACGTGTGTGACAAACCGTATTTGCTGAGACCCGACAGAATGGGATAACCAACTGCAGGAGCTAAGACAAGACCTCATTAGACAAGGTTATACCCCCAAAACAACAGACACTCAGATATGAAGAGCTACTGCCATACCCAGAGACATCCTTCTGGAATATAAAAGCAAAGACAATAAGAACCGCACCCCTCCTTGTTGTCACCTACAACTCACATCTTGAAGCACTTTGAAAAATTATAAAAGAACTTCAGCCAATGCTACACAATGATGAAACGCTGAGAGATAGATTCCCAGAACCTCTTCTCCTGGCATACAGACAACCACCAAACCTTCAGCAACTAATCGTCCGAAGCTCCTTAAGTGAACCAACAGAAAATGGCCTACAGAATCTCCCTGCCTACAGAAAAGATGCAAAACGTGTCCTTACATTTATAATGCAGAGATCCATTATTATACTACACTGTGGGGTAAAACATCACATAAAGGGATCATTTTCCTGGAGATCATCGAATGTTGTCTACCTAAGTCTCTGTATGAAATGTCCCAATGCTGCACTCTATGTGGGAGAAACTGGACAAACACTCCGCCAAAGAATGAATTTACGCAGACTCCACATTAAGCCTGGCAACAGAGATGTTCCTGTAGGAGATCACATCAACAGCCATGGCCACTGTGAGAGGGACGTCAAAGTCACAGTGCTTATGGGCAACTTCAGAACACAGCAAGAAAGAAAAGAATGACCGTGACAACATGGTTTGAATAGAGAAAAGAATTATATAACAAGGTATAAGGATTGTTTGCATCTCTCGGACTGACCCAGACAACCTGACTACAGATCTCAAAAGATGTTGTTGGATAGTTATCTTAACAAAAGATCTTGGCTTTACATTGCTCTCTTGCTAAATGAATCTTAGCCTTGTGAGGTCTATTAATTTTTTACATCAAAGATGTCTCGGCCAATGGAGCAGTCCTTATGGATGATACTGCAGTTGTGACCCTCTATGCTGGCTAGTTTGAGTGGCTGTTTAAAGCTGATCCTCCGGTTAGGACGTTGGATATCTCTGGGTCCACGATTCTTGAGGCTGATCCTCCAATTAGCTGTGAACCACCCAATCTCACTGAGGTTGCACAGGTGGTGAACCAGCTGAGGGTAGGGAAGGCTGGAGGGATCTCTGGTATCTGAGGTGACTTTTTCCAGGCTGGTGGTAAGGCTGTCCTCCTGGCATTGCAAACAATCTTTGCTTCCCTTTGGGAGATGGGAGTCATTCCAACTGACTGGAAAACGAGACTTGTTATCTCTATCTGGAAAGGGAAGGGTGATCACCTGGACTGCGGCAAATTCATGGAGATAACACTGTTCTCAGTGCTGGGTAAGGTCCTTGCTAAGGTCGTCCTGAATAGGATTCATGGTCACTTGCTCACATACCAGCGACTGGAGCAGTCTGGTTTTACGCCAAAGATGTCTACCATCGACCGCATCCTGGCACTGAGCGTTCTCATAGAGCGCAAACGCGAATATCGACACAGAGTGTTTTTTCAGTCTTTGTCGATTTTCGTAAAGCTGAGACATCGCGGGGTCCCCTCACGGTTGCTGGATATCATGGCCAGCATGTACACTGGTACTGTGAGTGCTGTGCAGAGTGGAGTCAGGACCTCTGCTTTTTTCCCAGTTGATTCTGGGGTTCGTCAGAGGTGTGTTCTGCTCCTACTCTGTTCAGTGCTAGCATGGACTGGGTGTTGGGCAGAGTCGTGGGGTCAAGCAGCTAATTGGCATCTGTTGGTGAAGAAAGATTCACTGATCTTGACTTTGCTGACGATGCTGTGATCTTCATGGAGTCAATGGAGGCTCTGATCGGGGCTCTCGAGAGACTGAGTGAGGAGTCTGAGTGTCTGGGCTTGTGAGTGTGCTGATAAAAACCAACATCCAGGCCTTTAATGACCTCTTGGGCACGGCCGTTAGCAGTGTGTCTGTCTGTGGACAGAGTGTCGACCTCATCAAGAGGTTTACTTACCTCGGCAGTGACATTCATGTCTCTGGTGACTCTTCCTATGAAGTCAGTAGATGGACTGGGAGAGCATTAGGGGTCATGAGGTCGCTGGAAAGGGGTGTGTGGCGCTCCTGATATCTATGCAAAAGGATGAAGGTCCAAGTCTTTAGAGTTCTGGTGCTTCCTGTCTTGCTATATGGTTGCGAGACATGGACGCTACCCAGTGACCTGAGATGAAGACTGGACTCCTTCTGTAGTGTGTCTCTTCAGAGAATCCTTGGGTACTGCTGGTTTGACTTTGTGTTGCTCACGGAGTCCTGAATGATGTACATTACCTGAATTGTGAGGGAGCATCAGTTACGGCACTACGGCCATGTGGCGTGATTCCCCGAGTATGATCTGGCTCACAGGATTCTCGATGATGAGGACCCAAATGGCTGGACCAGACCAAGGGGATGCCCACGTAATACCTGGCTGCGGCAGATAGAGGGTCATTTCCTGAGGGTGAGACAGGACTGCGTGTTTACCTGGGGGGTTGCCAACCAGGATCCCGAGCTTTTTGCCTTGTGCTGGGTGCAGCAATGCGCTGTACCAGTCCATGCTACACCGAACCTGACCTGACCTGACCTAAGATGTCTCACTTAAAGGTTTTCCAATGCTGTCTCTGTCCTGGTGTCTATATAAACACAGGGAATTCCAGTTTCTGAATTACATCTTGCCAGAAGAAGGGGCCTGAGGTGCCTCCAAAGCTTGCATATTGTAATCTTTTTAGTTAGCCAATAAAAGGTGGCATTTTGCTTGACTTCTCATTACATTCAAAATCACACAAAGTTTTATGAAGGAGGCCCCCCAGTTGTTGCTTTTGACACTGAAAGTTCCAGAAAAAGAAAACCTCATACATATGCAATCATCAGCCTTCATTGGCTGACAAAACTGCCACATGACACATCCAGTAGTGTGAGACAGAAACTGTCATCTCTGAATTAGAGGCACACAAAGAGCTTTTATTTGGTGGCCTAAGCGTGAGTGTAGCGCCAGCAGGGAATGAGGTGCAAAGTGTGATGAAAAATCCTCCCGCCAAACCCGTTTTATTTCTATCTATAATTCCCATTAACGCTGATCCACTTGTTTAATCCATCAGGAAACTTTTTTTTGCCACGGAAATTAAATCTTTTGACTTATTTGTGCAGCCGCTGTAGTGTAACTGCCTTGACATCTTCCTCATTGGCATACTGTGTTCAGAGTTCCAGGAGCAGGTGGTGGTCATGCTGGGCCGGGTCTGCAGAATAGTCTGGATGTGACATCTCTTTGTGTGGCAGGCAGACTTTGTAACCCACATAGTATGACAGATGGGAGGCAGAAGGGTGACTAGTGGAGATGGGTCCAGCTACAGACCTCCGCAGCTCCATGTTTCAGTAGCTCCACTGGACAGACAATTAGATTGCAGGTTTATGTCACCTGGTATACTTGACTTGAGTCAGATAACCCTTCCCCAACCCTAATCTTAACCACAGTGTAACCAGGCGTATCACTGACTGTTTTGTCTTGGTAGAGTAATATATTGCTCTACTTTCCCCTATTGTATTATTAAGATGTAGCCTCTGTCAGAACACCTCAAATCCCACAGACTTACCACTGTTTATAAGGTATTATAGTATATAACTTCTCCCCAACCTTCCCTTCTATATCTATAACCTCATGCAATTAGGTATAGTAAAAGACAAGCAGGAGTTAAATTACAATTTAAACAATATACCGTATTTACTTGTGTGCCATGCGCCCTCGTGTAAGATGTGCACCCTAATTTTTACAAAGAAAATCGTGAAAAAAAATTTGCCCCGTGTACGACGCACGTTGTGATTGTATAGGAAGCACTTCTGTTTTTGTTGCATGATGAAAGAGCGAGCGAGAGAGAGAGCGCGTGCGCGAGCGAGCCAGAGAGAGAGAGAGAGCGCACGAGCACAAGTGAGAGAGAAAGAGAGAGAGCGCGCGAGCACGAGTGAGAGAGAGAGAGAGCGCGTGCATGAGCGAGCCAGAGAGAGAGAGAAAGCGCACGAGCACGAGTACGAGTGATAGAGAGAGAGAGAGAGAGCGCGCGCGAGCACGAGTGAGAGAGAGAGAGAGAGAGAGCGTGTGCATGAGCGAGCAAGCCAGAGAGAAAGAGAGAGAGCGTGCGAGCACGAGTGAGAGAGAGAGAGCGCGCGAGCACGAGTGAGTGAGAGAGAGAGAGAGAGAGAGAGAGCGCGTGCATGAGCGAGCGAGAGAGAGAGAGAGAGAGAGAGAGCGCACGAGCACGAGTGAGAGAGAGAGAGCGCGCGAGCACGAGTGAGTGAGAGAGAGAGAGAGAGAGAGAGAGAGAGAGCGCGTGCATGAGCGAGCAAGCCAGAGAGAGAGAGAGAGAGAGAGCGCGCAAGCACGAGTAAGAGAGAGAGAGAGAGCGCGTGCATGAGTGAGAGAGAGAGAGTGAGTGCGTGCGTGAGCGAGCCCAAGCAGAAGAAGTAAACATTACAGAAAAAAATTTCCTCGTGTATGACGCACACCTGATTTTCTAATGCTAATTTTCGGGAAAAAATGTGTGCGTGATACACGTGTAAATACGGTATTGTTGGTAATATTCATAAATAATAACAATAAGCAAAGTACAAGTGAATATTGGCAACCATACAACCTAATAAATGATGATGTGTAGTTTCAGGCGGCACACAGACTTGTTAGTTATTTAAAATGTCTTTATTTGAGGCATCATTGGAGCTCAGCTTTCTTCAGAACAGGCCACATGCCTGTCTCAATATGGCTGCCGAGCTGTCCTCTTCATTGTGTTGTTCTTGTCAGTTCATGGTGTGAGATGCTTCTTCATCATATGTTAGTAAGAGAGATGCTTCTTCATCATCAGAGGTTAGTAAGAGAGAGAGAATGTGGTTGAGCAAGCAGATTTATAGATTCTCTGTCCAACCCCTAGAGCCAACAGGACATCATGGTACTTAAAGGCTTCTGATACAAGCCATACTTCAGACCAATGAGGGAATACAACATCTTAAAACCTGCCACCCCCAAAGACCATATGTTAGGCAACCTGGCTTCCTTGTGGGGGTTGAAAGACTCGCCAGACTGGTTTAAGGCACATCCCCCCCCATCTCTGTCGTAAAATTCAAAGAGACCCATTCCTGGTGGGGGTAAACATGAATGCTTCTCACTAATGTAACACTAAATTACATGGCTTTGCCTAAATAACAAATAAAGACATACAAAATATTTATCAAGTTATATGCAAAATCTTACATCACAACACTGACGTATAATGGAAGGCGACAACCTCGTCAATGGAGTGGATCTCTGGAGGTCTGTAGCTACAGTCTTTTGGAATAGTGACTTTGTGAAAGTCACCTTCGACGACTTTCATAAATGGCATCCCTCAGATGACTGCCCCCTACGTGGCCGCCTATGCTGCCTAATGGTTTGACCGGCTTCCTAAGGAAAGGCTCTGATCACCACTCTCCTTCTTTTTTTTTGAGTGTTTTCTTATAAATTAACTGGACTCTACTGGTTAGTCCCTACCCAGTGCCCAGTGCAGTTGGGAGAGGCTCCATCTCCCCACAGCTCCAGCAATGGGTTAAATAGATTTGTAAAACTGATGAGAGGGTGTTTAGAGAACTCTTAGAAATGACAGTGGAAGGTATAAGAGGGTGATGGTCGCTTCAGCATGTGTAATGTAATACATGAACTTTGCAACGTTAGAAAAATTTTGACAAGAACGGCCATTCTTGTCAGTGAAGCTCACCAAATTATCATTCTTAATTCCTCCAAAATAACATCAAGTCAGGTTTTGAAGGTCCTGCTCTCCACCACACTACCCGGTAACTCATTACATTATGTGTCTCTTCGCTGGACTTTTTCTAGTGCTGTTATTTGAAGTATTGACAAATGCACAGGAATACAGTGAAATTCTTAATGCTTAACAATTGAAAATGATGACGCAGAGTTGTAATAATTGTATTTATTATTATTTATTTATTTTTTATGTTTTGCAGCTGACCCAGGCTGATATGTTCCACATCGAGCCCCACTTACTTCAGTATGCAGACTGGAAAGGCCGTAACTTGTAAGTAGCAGGGATGCTGCATTTCTCCTACACTGCTTCAGGTTGATATTAATAAATATATTTTTTAGAGTATCAGAGTGGCATATTAGTTAATGCTGGTGCCACACAGATCTACCATCTTGGGCGTCCTGTCATTGCCTGGAGTTTACATGTTCTTCTCGTTCCATGGGGTACTCCAGTGTTCTTATCAGATCCCCCCTAAGATGTGCAGCTGACTAAACTAGAGGGGCTGTAATTCTTGAAACCTTCCTTCATCTTTTCACGCTTTTTTATGAGGTCGGTTTGCCTGAGCAACCTTCTCCAAACAGCTCGGTCCTGCACCTCCTCCTCATTAGTAATGGGCCCATCAGGCTGGGGTACATAAAGTTATTATATGTCACGAAGCTCACCATTTATATTTTTGTTCCCCTAGAGTTATCATTTCTAGAGCTCTCCCTGTCGGTATACTTCCTACAGTCTCCTGGTGTATTTCACTTATTCTCCTGGTCCTCTGTTGCCTGTAATGTCGGTGGTCTGTCCAATGGTCAGATGAGGCTTTGGGAATCCGACACAGAAGCTGACTGGTAACCCTCATGTTTTTCTGTGCTTTGCTTTTCAGCCTTCGAGAAGAAGTTGCCCGCTTTCTTTACGACTACTGCAAGGCCCCTCGACCCCTGAAAGCTGACAATGTGAGTCTTAACTCTCAGATTCTTTTATTATTGTTGTGATTGCCTCAGGATATTTGCCCAATACAGTGAATGGATTTCTCATTTTTTAATTATCATTATTTTGGTAGCTTTTCTTCACAAATTCACATACAATAATTTAGTTGAAAGGTGGAAATTTATAAACTGCTCAAAAAAAATGAAAGGAACTCTTTTTAATGAACATATAGCATCAAGTCAGTGACACTTGTGGGCTATTGATCTGGTCAGTTAAGTAGCAGAGGGGCTTGTTCATCAGTTTCAGCTGCTTTGGTGCACTAGAGGGGCAACAATGAGACGACCCCCAAAACAGGAATGAATGGTTTCACAGGTGGAGGGAGGCCACTGACATTTTTCCCACCTCATCTGTTTTGTCACTCATTTTGTATTTGGCTACAGTCAGTGTCACTACTGGTAACGTGAGGCCATACCTGGACCCTACAGAGTTTGGTGGCACAGGTAGTCCAACTTCTCCAGGACGGCACATCAATACGTGCCATTGCCAGAAGGTTTGCTGCGTCTCCTAGCACAGTCTCAAGGGCATAGAGGAGATTCCAGGAGACGGACAGTTACTCTAGGAGAACTGGACAGGGCCCCTCGTAGAAGATCCTTAACCCATCAGCAGGACCCACCGGTATCTGCTCCTTTGGGCAAGGAGGACCAGGATGAGCACTGCCAGAGCCTACAAAATGACCTCCAGCAGGCAGGCGACTGGTGTGAATGTCTCTGACCAAACAATCAGCAAAAGACTTCATGAGGGTGGCCTGAGGGCCCAATGTCCTCTAGTGGGCCCTGTGCTCACTGCCTGGTACCTGGAGCTCAATTGGCATTTGCCATAGAATACCAGAATTGGCAGGTCCACCACTGGCGCCTTGTGCTTTTCACAGATGAGAGCAGGTTCACCCTGTGCACATGTGACAGACGTGAAAAGGTGTGGAGAATGTTATACTGCCTGTGACATCGTTCAGCATGACCAGTTTGGTGGGGGGTCAGTGATGGTATATCAGGGGTGGCAAATCCACAGAGGGATGCAAAGACCTCTACAGGCTAAACAACGGCACCTTGACTGCCATTAGGTATCAGGATGAAATCCTTGGACCCATTTTCAGACTGTATGCTGGTGCAGTGGGGCCTGGGTTCATCCTGGTGAACGACAATGCCCGACCTCATGTGGTAAGAGTATGCAGGCAGTTCCTGGAGGATGAAAGAATTGATGCCATTGACTGTCCCCCACGCTCACTCTCCTGACCTCAATCCAATTGAACACCTCTGGGTCTGACATTATGTTTCTGTCCTTCCAACGCCTCAGACTGTCCAGGAACTCAGTGATGCCCTGGTCCTGATCTGTGAGGAGATCCCCCAGGACACCATCCGTCATCTCATTAGGACGTTGTCAGGCATGCATACAAGCACATGGGGGGCCATACAAACTACTGAGTATGATTTGGAGTTGCTGCAATGAAATTTCGGCAAAATGGACTCACCTGCCTACCGTATCATTTTTTCACTTTTGTTTTCGGGGTGTCTTTGAATTCAGCCCTCTGTCAGTTCATCATTTTCATTTCCATCAAACGATGTGCCATCCTTTCGTTGCTAACACATTACCATAGCAGTCCATAGCAGTAGAGACAGCCAGCAGGATTTTTTTCCCATTGAGATCTGATGTGTTTTCAAAGTGTTCCTTTCATTTTTTTGAACAGTTTATTATAACTATGATGAATAGCTGAATAGGATTTTGTGGCAATGATTATCCTCAGTTTCACAACGTTGATGTAGATTTCCAGTGTAATCACTCACTAATAACTGCAATGCCAGGTTTATACTGATTAAAATGTAGTTGATTTATTCAAGATTTGAAAAATTTGGACATGTGGAAATGTGAAACAAAATGTGAAATAGGAAATCAGCAGTGATCTAACGAATATCGATGCCTGGAGATGAATGAACACCGTAGAGTTCGCTTCACTGGAACTTTGGTGAAATCGCGGAAATATGTCGTGAAGTTCAATAAACTCCACAAAATGCATTGACATCAATGGGGAACAACAAACTGAACTAGTTTTGAGTGGATTATTGGCTCAATACTATTTTACATGTTCCTGTGGGGTATGGAAACATCTGCCAATTATGTTGGACCATAAATGTGTTCTAAGCTATGAGGCAGGAGTGTTAACAATTAGTACAACGGCCCTCCAACAGCCTAAGACAAAGACAAAATCATAGCAACAAACAAAACCGAAACAAATGGCCACAAACCAGCAATACATATAAAAATATATACATACAGTAATCCCTCCTCGATTGCGGGGGTTGCGTTCCAGAACCCCCCATGAAAGGTGAAAATCCACGAAGTAAAAACCATATGTTCATATGGTTATTTTTATATATTTTAAGCCCTTATAAACTCACCCACACTCTTATCAACATTTCCCGCACAATTATACAACATAAACCCTTTGTATTCTCTTAGATATTAGGTAAGATTCATTGGAATTATGTATGTAAACACACAGTTTATATACAGTAAAACCTAAATATTATTTTAAAGATATCGAGCGTCTCCGATATCACATATGTTACAGCCATTACGACAGACAGGCCACCAGCAATAAATACGTACAATGCAAGAAAAATTGTATACTGTACAGTAAAATGTGTGTGCAGTGATACTAAACTATGTACATGTAATAAGTACTGTACGTAGAAAATTAATTATGTTACTCACCAATAATGACACGGCGATATGTCCGATAACGATGAGTTTAATTTTACTGCACAACAAAGGAGAGCGTTACAGCTTTTCTAAAGGAGCCTCTTCAGGCGATTGTGTAGCACCGCAGTTGTTCTTCTTCCAGCACTCTTCAATCCAAATCCCTAAAGCAGATTCCATCCGGATTATCGCTTATTACATCCACTTACAACTCGTTTTGCACCCTGGTTAAAGGACACTGCGGCCATAGATCTTATATTCTTTTCCTCCTTTTTAAATAAAAAAGAATCGTGGACTCATTGATTCCGTAATGGCGTCCTGCAGCGGTGTAGCTGTTCCCTTCCTTCAACATATCCAAAACTTTTACCTTTTCGGAAATCGTTGCCGCTTGGGTCACAGCCCCTGAAACAGTAGCAGGAGCACGTTGATGCTGAATGAGTGAGACGAGACTTCCTGGTTAACGCAGCGGAATTGAATTCTGTGCTCCGTCGCTGAGCCAATCAGCACACAGGAACTTAACTGCGTGCTCTGATTGGGTAGCTTCTCAGCCATCCGCCAATAGTGTCCCTTGTATGAAATCAACTGGGCAAACCAACTGAGGAAGCATGTATCAGAAGTAAAAAGACCCATTGTCCGCAGAATCCCGCGAAGCAGTGAAAAATCCGCGATATATATTTAAATATGCTTACATATAAAATCCGCGATAGAGTGAAGCCGTGAAAGTCGAAGCGCAATATAGCGAGGGATTACTGTATCTCATTGCACTCACAAAATTTCACTCTTAGTTCTCACATTAAATCAGAGCGTAGCTGAAACATCTTTTTTGTTTCCGATCTCCGTGTAGATGCCTCACACGTTTTTTCTTAATTTAAGAAGGTAGAAATGGCTAGTAATAAATTTTTCTTTATTATTATTTCTAGGTGAGGGATAAAGGCTTATTTTGGATCATAGCTGAGACACATCGCTAATTAGCCATATGGCACTGTGCAGCTACAGAGTGAGTGCGAACACAGGGATCAGTGGCAGTACTCATAATATTCTCATTTTAGTCAGCTAATGTACCCTTTAAATGAAAATACTTATTTTTTTTATGAATGTTGCAAAATGGCAAGCATACCAATCACTCATGACTTCACACATGCGTGAAGCAGATCAGGCAGCGATCTTGCAGTAGATATACTTGCATATGGCTGATCTGTGATGGCAACAGAAAGCATCACTGGGTATTGAGAAAAAAAAATGTTCATCAGAAAGCATTTGATAAGGTGCCATATGAGAGGCTGGGCATCAAACTAAAAGAAGTGGCAGTTCAGGATGTGGTGTGCAGATGGGGGCAGAATTGGCTTAGACACAGGAAGCAGAGGGTGGTGGTGTGAGGAACCTTCTCAGAATTGGCTGATGTTAAGAGTGGTGACCAGCAGGAGTCAGTGCTGGGGCCGCTGCTATTTTTAATATATATAAATGATTTAGGTAGGAATATAAAGAACAAGCTGGTTAAGTTTGCAGATGATACCAAGATAAGTGGATTAGCAGATAATTTGGAATCTGTTATATCATCACAGAAGGACTTGGACAGCACACAGGCTTGGGCAGATTTGTGGTAGAAGAAGTTTAATATCAGTAAATATGAAGAATTACACATAGGAAGTAAAAATGTGAGGTTTGAATACACAATGAGTGATCGGAAAATCGAGAGTACATAGTGGACTCTAAGCCAGCGGTTCTCAAACTGTGGGGCATGCCCCCCTAAGGTTACAAAAGTAGTAACAAAAAAGGGGGCGCAAATGTTGCCACATGTGGCGTAATTTTGCTATTCGTAGGGAAATTTTTAAACTTGTAGCGGTGTATTCCCAGCAAAAAATATAGGAATAAATTTTATTAGGATTTCAAAAAAATGTTAGGGGGGCGCAATTAAAACTGTTATGAAAACTCGGGTCGCAAATACTTAAAGGTTGAGAAATGCTGCTCTAAGCTATTGACTTCCCGACAGTGTTCAGAAGCCATTAAGAAGACTAACAGAATGTCAGGTTATATAGCGCCTTGATGTGTAGAGTACAAGTCACAGGAGGTTCTGCTCAAGCTTTATAAACACTGGTGAGGCCTCATCTGGAGTACTGGGTGCAGTTTGGGTCTCCAGGCTACAAAAAGGACATAGCAGCACAAGAGAAAGTCCAGAGGAGAGCGACTGGCGATTCCAGGGCTACAGGTGATGAGTTATGAGGAAAGATTAAAAGAGCTGAGCCTTTACAGTTTAAGGAAAAGAAGATTAAGAGGAGACCTGACTGAAGTGTTTAAAATTATGAAGGGAATTAGTCCAGTGGATTGAGACTTTAATTTTAAAATGAGTTCATCAAGAACACGGGAACACAGTTGGAAACTTGTTCAGGGTAAATTTCACACAAACATTAGAAACTTTTTCTTTACACAAAGAACAATAGACACTTGGAATAAACTACCAAGTCATGTGGTAGACAATAAAACTTTAGGGACTTTCAAAACTCAACTTGATGTGTTTTTGGAAGAATTAAGTGGATAGAACTGGCGAGCTTTGTTGGACTGAATGGCCTGTTCTCATCTGAATTGTTCTAATGTTCTAAGTCAGTCTAATTGTGAATTTCCAGAACGATGTTCTTCAAACAAGATCACAGCATATTCACTACAAGAAACCCTTTGGCAAATTTTGCTGATCTATGCTATCGATGGCACATGGCTGATACAGCTCTGTGATATCATGTTGGCCTTAGAAAGCATCATGTGGCACTGAGATAAAACTTTTTGTGTAAGCCAGCCGCATAGTGAATTTCCAGGTCGATGTTCAGTGAATGGTGTCACCAGCGAGCACAGCATATTCAGCATGAGAAACGCTTTGTTGAATTTTGCTGATCTATACTATTGATGCTGCATGGCTCTACAGCTCTGTGATATATCTTTGTATATAATACGCTACCGTGGCTGTCCGTTTGTCTGTCTGGGATATTAAATCACCTGTAGCTCACAAACTGTTTGACCTATTGACCTGAAATTTTGTACACATATACTACACTAGCAAAATACCCGCGCTTCGCAGCGGAGAAGTAGTGTGTTAAAGAGGTTATGTAAACATATATATACATATACATATATACATATATATACATATCTACATATACACATATCTACATATACATATATATACATATATACTGTACATATATATATATATATACACATATACACATCCACATATATATACATATATATATATACACATATCAACATATATATACACATACATATACACACATACATAAACACACACATATACATATATACATACATACATAGTGCGTTGTAACACGGGCTGTGATTGTTACATAGGAGGGAGACGACAAATCACAGCTTCCCGCTTTCTAATCGGGCCTGTGATTGGTGCTTTGACTGATGCCCAGATCCCACAGTATGTCCCCTTAGGAGAGGTGTTAGGCAAGTGTAATTGAATAGCGGTGCTGCAAGTTTAGCTTTACACCTGTTTTTAAGGCTTATTGACTGAAAGGGGCTTTCATGAAAAAACTTAGGGCTTTGCTACAGGATACACCCTCCACAAGTTAAGGAAGTAAAAATAAAGGTATATATTTCTGTTTTATTTAAACCTTTTAAGTTTGTATGCGGGCGGCATGGTGGCGCAGTGAAAGGTGCCAGTTAGGAGACCCGGGTTCGCTTCCCTGCGTGGAGTTTGAATGTTCTCCCCGTGTCTGTCTGGGTTTTCTCCGGGTACTCTGGTTTCCTCCCACAGTCCAAAGACATGCAGGTTAGGTGCATTGGCGATTCTAAATTGTCCGTGGTGTGTGGGTGTGTGTGGGTGTGTGCGCCCTGCGGTGGGCTGGCACCTTGCCCGGGGTTTGTTTCCTGCCTTGTGCCCTGTGTTGGCAGGGATTGGCTCCTGTATTTAGGATATAGCGGGTTGGATAATGGATGGATGGACATTTGTATGCATAGCCCTATTTGCCCGTTTTTGTTTTTTTTCTTTCTTCAGTAATATTTCAGCAAACCCGGAGCTTGTCAGTTCAAATCCTGGTACTGACACCACTGTGTGACCCTGAGGAAGTCACTTCACCTGCCTGTGCTGCAAAAAACAAAAGTAATGTAACAAATTGTACCTGAGATGTTGCAAGTTGCTGGAATAAAGGCATAAGTAAAATAGATAAATATGTATTATACACATAGGAACTATTCATTTATTTTCAGTTAAGTCATCTGCAGCAAACCTTTATAAATGAGGGTTTCTCCTTTTTAGATAGTGCAAATTGTTTCTTCTTCATTGAGGTTTTCTCTTGGAGAGCTTTTTTCACTTCATTGAAAATTAAAGCAGCAGCTGCCAAAATATGTAGCTTTCTTATTCATTTTTCAACATTGTGTAAAATAACTTTATAAAGTAACATAAAAGGTTTAAATACTGGTTATCCTTTTACACTAAAATATTACTAAAGAGATACAAAAAAAGTAAAATGCATATGTTCTTTTTCTTTAAGGAGATTAAATATTACTGAAGAAAGAAAAAAACAACTAAAACAGCCAAATAGGGCTATGCATACGAACTTAAAAGGTTTAAATAAAACAGAAATATATACCTTTATTTTTACTTCCTTAACTTGTGGAGGGTGTATCCTGTAGCAAAGCCCTAACTTTTTTCGTGAAAGCCCGTTTCAGTCAATAAGTCTTAAAAAGAGGTGTAAGATATTGACAATAAGCTAAGCAAACCCAGGAAGACATGGAATCGTTTAAATCAAGTATCATTACATCTTCCTTTCTTAAAGAGAAGTAAGGCAGTACTTATAAGCTTAGTAATGTTATACATTTCAAATGCTACTTTGATAAACTTTATCACTTCAGACAACTGAACTATCCAGAACATTTCAGGCATACATCCAGCATTCAAACTATGTATAAAAAGCACAACTGTTAAAGGAATTCAGCATTTCTTAAGTGAAAATGTTCCTTTAATCCTCAACATGTCTCAATGAGTCGTTCTGGTGGTTTTACTTGACGTTTTGATCTTCTGGTTAATTGTGTTTGCAGTTGAGATGTTCTTTCCTGATTTATACTTGTTTTACTCGTTAATATTTGTTTTGCTGGTGTTAGTGTTCTGATTAGAGGTTATTGGTCCTTTAATGTCTCGACGGTTTCTTCTTAGAACAGCTCCTATTACGCAATTCCGTCACATACTGGTCTTTTGTTTCTCTGCTTTTCTGGAAACATGTAAAAAACTTGTGCCGCTCAAACGTCACATTGCGCTTTGGGTTGCAATACACTTCGAATTTTTCAACTATTTTGTTCAATTTCATATTGTCTCCATCTTCTTCAAACTGAAAATTGTTATACACCTCTAGCGCCTCTTCGCCAATTACATGTAGAAGCATAGACTCTTTCATTTTTTCACTTTTCCTATCTGCTTCAATTGCAGCAAGATACAACTCGAATCTCTGTTTAAATCTTTTCCAATTTTCAGCTACATTTCCCTTTAACTGGAGATTTGGTGGGGGCTGTAATCCTTCCACATTTTTTTTTTCTCTTTTGCTAGAATGTCTTAGCGCTTTCTGACCACGTTTTCGGGTTACTCACAGACACAAGACTCGTTCAAAAGCTGAACCTCTTCTTCACAGTCCTCTTCCAATCCGCCACTTCTGACACCATGTAGTGATCTTGTTAGGTTCGTAGTTTAATCAATACACAGGATTGAAAGATATAATAACTTTTTAATAGACAGACTTTAGAGACATTTACTGTACATGTTACTACTCATTCTTTAGTTCACGCCCATTCTCCTACTTGCATCCGCATTCACAGGCATTACTAATCATTCTGTAAGTATCCCTTAATAGACCTTACTAATCAACTATCATTACAAAATCCAACGTGGTTTGTGCCCTTCAGAATGAAAACAGTTTGCATTTACTTTTTTAATAAAAGGCGAGCTTTTAAGCTTGAGAAATCACCCCGTAAATGCACACGTTTAATTGCACATGTGTTAACATGTATGCTTACACAGTATTAAACCCACCAAGACATGGAATCGTTTAAATCAAGGCGCTGCACTACCTTCTTCCAGATCGGCCCCAAGGCGTTTCACATGATTACGTAGGAGGCATGATGACATGATACGTGACTCCGCCTCCTCCATTACAGTATATGGACAAAAAAGAGGTTCCAGTTATGACCATTACGCTTTGAATTTCGAAATGAAACCTGCCTAACTTTTGTAAATAAGCTGTAAGGAATGAGCCTGCCAAATTTCAGCCTTCCACCTACACGGGAAGTTGGAGAATTAGTGAGTGAGTGAGTGAGTGAGTGAATGAGGGCTTTGCCTTTAATTAGTACAGATGATGCCTACTATCTGCTTTCAGGGTGATGATTGATCTCAAAGGTTATTTCTGTTTTTATTTTTATTTTATTGTAGAATCAACTCTCGGCAGCGGCCAGTAGGGCGGCCGTTCTTATCGCTACCACCTTGGCCGTCACTTCCCTTACCTTACCTCTTCATATCTTAAATCATTCTTGAGGCAGATTGAAGACTTAAGTGCCAGCTTAAGTGAAAAATTAAGGAAAACGTACTAAATAATTGCAACACAAACACGGACTTAATCAGTTTTAATGTGAAAAGATGTTGACGACAGAATAGAAGAAGCGGGCTGCTAGGGTGGAGAACAGAATTGCTGCTCAGGAAGCAGCAAGCGCATCAACCTCTGAGCAAACGAATGCTAAACAGAGACAAAGAGAGAAAGAGGATGAAAACTACAAATGCTCAAGTCAAGTGTATTCACTGCACGTTATCGTGCAGTGTGCCATTACTGGTATATACTGTATACTGTATGTGGATATACAAGGAGGTACCAAAAATAACTGGAATCTGTAACTGGCACACAATCTCGACTTAGTTGTGAATTTCCCCGCTAGGTTTAGCACTCCTACAGTATTCTGTGGCAGTCTGCCACGTGGCGTTGCTCTGTTTTGTTCGTACGGCATCCCGTGTCAGTTTTTCTTGGTGCTTATTAAACGTCCATCCATCCATCCATCCATTGTCTCCTGCTTATCCGAGGTCGGGTCGCGGGGGCAGCAGCTTGAGCAGAGATGCCCAGACTTCCCTCTCCCCGGCCACTTCTTCTAGCTCTTCCGAAAAAATCCCAAGGCGTTCCCAGGCCAGTTGAGAGACATAGTCCCTCCAGTGTGTCCTGGGTCTTCCCCGGGGCCTCCTCCCGGTTAGACGTGCCCGGAACACCTCACCAGGGAGGCGTCCAGGAGGCATCTTGATCAGATGCCCGAGCCACCTCATCTGACTTCTCTCGATGCGGAGGAGCAGCGGCTCTACTCTGAGCCCCTCCCGGATGACTGAGCTTCTCACCCTATCTTTAAGGGAAAGCTCAGACACCCTGCGGAGGAAACGCATTTCAGCCGCTTGTATTCGCGATCTCGTTCTTTCAGTCACTACCCATAGCTCATGACCATAGGTGAGGGCAGGAACATAGATCGACTGGTAAATTGAGAGCTTCGCCTTGCGGCTCAGCTCCTTTTTCACCACGACAGACCGATGCAACGCCCGCATTACTGCGGATGCCGCACCGATCCGCCTGTCGATCTCATGCTTCATTCTTCCCTCACTCATGAACAAGACCCCGAGATACTTGAACTCCTCCACTTGGGGCAGGATCTCGCTACCAACCCTGAGAGGGCACTCCACCCTTTTCCGGCTGAGGACCATGGTCTCGGATTTGGAGGTGCTGATTCTCATCCCAGTCGCTTCACACTCGGCTGCGAACCGATCCAGAGAGAGCTGAAGATCACGGCCTGATGAAGCAAACAGGACAACATCATCTGCAAAAAGCAGTGACCCAATCCTGAGCCCACCAAACCGGACCCCCTCAACGCCCTGGCTGCGCCTAGAAATTCTGTCCATAAAAGTTATGAACAGAATCGGTGACAAAGGGCAGCCCTGGCGGAGTCCAACTCTCACTGGAAATGGGTTCGACTTACTGCCGGCAATGTGGACCAAGCTCTGACACCGGTTGTACAGGGACCGAACAGCTCTTATCAGGGGGTCCGGTACCCCATACTCTCGGAATACCCCCCACAGGATT
Source organism: Erpetoichthys calabaricus (assembly GCF_900747795.2). Classification (NCBI taxonomy): domain Eukaryota; kingdom Metazoa; phylum Chordata; class Cladistia; order Polypteriformes; family Polypteridae; genus Erpetoichthys; species Erpetoichthys calabaricus. The sequence goes on along the minus strand of NC_041395.2, from coordinate 19,341,787 downwards.
CCCTGAGGGACACAGTCGAACGCCTTTTCCAAGTCCACAAAACATGTAGACTGGTTGGGCAAACTCCCATGCACCCTCCAGGACCCTGCTAAGGGTATAGAGCTGGTCCACTGTTTCGCGACCAGGACGAAAACCACACTGTTCCTCTTGAATCCGAGGCTCGACTATCCGACGGACCCTCCTCTCCAGGACCCCTGAATAGACTTTTCCAGGGAGGCTGAGGAGTGTGATCCCTCTGTAGTTGGAACACACCCTTCGTTCCCCCTTCTTAAAGAGGGGGACCACCACCCCGGTCTGCCAATCCAGAGGCACTGTCCCTGATGTCCATGCGATGTTGCAGAGGCGTGTCATCCAAGACAGTCCTACAACATCCAGAGCCTTGAGGAACTCCGGGCGTATCTCATCCACCCCCGGGGCCCTGCCACCAAGGAGTTTTTTGACCACCTCGGTGACCTCAGTTCCAGAGATGGGGGAGCCCACCTCTGAGTCCCCAGGCTCTGCTTCCTCATTGGAAGGCATGTTAATGGGATTGAGGAGGTCTTCGAAGTACTTCCCCCACCGACCCACAATGTCCCGAGTCGAGGTCACCAGCGCCCCATCCCCACCATACACAGTGTTGACACTGCACTGCTTCCCCTTCCTGAGACGCCGGATGGTGGACCAGAATCTCCTCGAAGCCGTCCGAAAGTCGTTCTCCATGGCCTCCCCAAACTCCTCCCACGCCCGAGTTTTTGCCTCAGCAACCACCAAAGCTGCATTCCGCTTGGCCTGCCGGTACCTATCAGCTGCCTCCAGAGTCCCACAGGACAAAAGGGTCCTGTAGGACTCCTTCTTCAGCTTGACGGCATCCTTCACCGCCGGTGTCCACCAACGGGTTCGGGGATTGCTGCCACGACAGGCACCGACCACCTTACGGCCACAGCTCCGGTCAGCTGCCTCAACAATAGAGGCACGGAACATGGCCCATTCGGACTCAATGTCCCCCACCTCCCTCGGGATGTGGTCGAAGTTCTGCCGGAGGTGGGAGTTGAAGGTACTTCTGACAGGGGGCTCTGCCAGACGTTCCCAGCAGACCCTCACAACACGTTTGGGCCTACCATGCCTGAGCAGCATCCTCCCCCACCATCAAAGCCAACTCACCACCAGGTGGTGATCAGTTGATAGCTCCGCCCCTCTCTTCACCTGAGTGTCCAAGACATGTGGCCGCAAGTCTGACGACACGACCACAAAGTCGATCATCGAACTGAGGCCTAGGGTGTCCTGGTGCCAAGTGCACATATGAACACCCCTATGCTTGAACATGGTGTTCGTTATGGACAATCCGTGACGAGCACAGAAGTCCAATAACAAAACACTGCTTGGGTTCAGATCGGGGGGGCCATTCCTCCCAATCACGCCCTTCCAGGTCTCACTGTCATTGCCCACGTGAGCATTGAAGTCTCCCAGCAGAACGAGGGAGTCCCCAGATGTATGCCCTCTAGCACCCCCTCCAGGGACTCCAAAAAGGGTGGGTACTCCGAACTGCTGTTCGGTGCATACGCACAAACAACAGTTAGGACCCGTCCCCCAACCCGAAGGCGAAGGGAGGCTACCCTCTCGTCCACCGGGGTAAACCCCAATGTACAGGCTCCAAGTCGGGGGGCAGTAAGTATACCCACACCTGCTCGGAGCCTCTCACCTGGGGCAACTCCAGAGTGGTAGAGAGTCCAGCCCCTCTCAAGGAGATTGGTTCCAGAGTCCAAGCTGTGCGTCGAGGTGAGTCCGACTATATCTAGCCGGAACCTCTCAACTTCGCGCACTAGCTCAGGCTCCTTCCCCTTCAGAGAGGTGACATTCCACGTCCCAAGAGCCAGCTTCTGTAGCCGAGGATCGGACTGCCAAGGTCCCCGCCTTCAGCCACCACCTAACTCACACTGCACCCGACCTCCTTGGCCCCTCCCATGGGTGGTGAGCCCATGGGAAGGGGGACCCACGTTGCCTCTTCGGGCTGTGCCCAGCCAAGCCCCATGGGTGCAGGCCCGGCCACCAGGCGCTCGCCATTGAGCCCCACCTCCAGACCTGGCTCCAGAGTGGGGCCCCGGTGACCCGTGTCCGGGCAAGGGAAAATGGCGTCCAAAATTGTTTTTCATCATAGGAGGTTTGTTTAACCGCTCTTTGTCTAATCCCTCACCTAGGACCAGTTTGCCTTGGGTGGCCCTACCAGGGGCATAAAGCCCCGGACAACAGAGCTCCTAGGATCATTGGGACACGCAAACCCCTCCACCACGATAAGGTGGCGGTTAAACGTGTTCTAGGATTTTTGTGATGGGTGATCATAAAGAACAGTGAGTCTGCATTAAATTTTGTTTTCTCTCAGGGAAACTGTAATGATGTTTGAAACTGCTTTTAAAGAGGAAGCTTTAAGTAAAACACAGGTCTGCGAGTGGGTTTCGCGTTTCAAATGAGGAGAAATGTCACTTGAAGACCAACCAAGATCTGGCCGACCTTCCACAATTCGGAATGACAAAAATCTTGAAAAAGTTTGCAATGCAATTTACAAAGATTGTTGTCGGACTTTTGAAGAGATTTGACTTGTGTGTCTTGGGAGTTCTTGCCACCTTCACTACTTGCCTGATCTTTGCTTCGTGTGACTTTTTCTTATTCCTGCATATGAAAAAAGAACTCAAAGGAAAGCATTTTTGTACCGTGGAGGAAGTCATAGAAAAATCACTCCTGGCCCTGGACAACGTTCCTCTTCAGCAATTCCAAAAATCTTTCCACCAGTAGGAAAACTGTTGGGACAAGTGCATTCATTCACATGGAGAGTTCTTTGAAGGAGACTAAAGTTTCAGTAAATAAAAATTTGTAAAACAATTTTTTTTTTCAATTCCAGTTATTTTTGGGTACCCCCTCATATATGTTGGCCTCGCAATGTAGAGAAAAAAAAAATATTTGTCTAAGCTGGCCACAAAGTGAATTTCCAGGACAATGTTTGGTGAACAAGATCACTAGCGAACACAGCATATTCACCGAGAAAAATGCTTTGGTGAATTTCGTCAAATTACAATATCAACAGCACCTGACCAGGTGGGTAGCTACGATAATAGGAGCTACAAGAAATGTGAAATACAAAATAGGACAGAAATTACGTTGTGGGTATAACATTAATATAAAAAAAAACATTAAATATTACGTTTTTAATATAATAAACAATGCAAATTTAAAACAGAATTTTCCAAACTAAATTCACTAACACTGCCTCAGATCATCTAAAAGCGCACACCTTAAGTAAGATGGTAGAATGTGGCAATGCTGCCCGTTCATATCATAAGCAGATGACTTGGTTTCTTTTGACCCATCCTCTAACAAATTCCCTTTTTTTCGACAGGTTGTGACACTGAACGGCTGCACATCTGTTTTCTGTTGTCTCTCTGCAGTGGTCTGTGATCCAGAAGGTAGGTGGATTTTACCAATGGTTGCATGTCCGAGCTGGCTGTTTAGAAATTTAAAGTGTGGTTTACCTTAAGTTTACTGCCACACCCCAATTGAGGTGGATCAATATTAAAATTTTGTCTGTGGTACCGATACCAGCTTTCGAATCTCAGTGCCAACACCAACATGATACTGAAGCAAATAATGAATAACTGTATTCTTCCCAAATTAAAATGTGAAATGTATGTTATCCTCCCAAAAAAGTATAGACAAAACCGAACATGGACTGTAGTAACTGCTTAGAAGTGCATTTTACTTATTTTAAAATTGTAATAGGCACAACCAAGTAGGGAAGCACCCAACTCATTGCACTCATTAAGGCCATGAGGGACGGCTTTTCATTTATAGGCACTTCCTGACCTGACTGACTTCCCTGCACAGTCTGTCTCTCATTTCAGAGTCTCACGGCCTCTGAAGCATCCCGCTCCTTCCCTGTCTTACTCTTACAATACAATACAATACAGTTTATTTTTGTATAGCCCAAAATCACACAGGAAGTGCCGCAATGGGCTCTTCTGTCATACTCACACATGCTGACCCCTCACGCAGCGCTGTTCTGCTTCTGCTGTGCCAGTTTTGCAGTCCTGAAAATTCAAATTCTCTCAGTCAACAGCTTTACGTCTCTTCTGGGACAGGACTTTGCCCACCGTGCACCACACGACTGTGAACATTCCACTTTTTTCTGACAAATGCTCACTGTGATGCTTCATTTGCCTTACCCAGTGGACCTCTAAAAGATGTGGTGCTTGGGAGCTGTTTGGCTTACATGGCGTTTTGAATTGCAAGTTTTCACAGTAGATAGATAGATATGTTTAGTATCTGAAATTTTTCAACATAAGAACATTTCAAAGAAATAGACACATTTGTTTCTGTCCCCTTAAATTTAAATCAGGAATAAAGCACATTTCAAATTGTTCTTGGAGGCTAATAAAGGTTAGTGAAATGCACATTACTTAAAGCAGTATGTGCAAGGCATAGACTCATAGCCATTCAATCCATTAGTTGACACAGCCGGCTGCTTAGGACGGCATCATTTATAGGCCACCATTTATGAAAGTAAAGGAAGCCACATCCACCCTCAACTGGTCATCGAACTTTGATGATACTAAGTAGGCACTGTTACCAGCTGGGAGGCCTTTTATGAAAGAAAAATGCACACACTCCATTCACAAGGAGACACACGCTACATAAAGTCTTTGGTATATACATAAAGGGATGTCATTTGTGCAAATGAATGGTCATGTGCTCCAGACCCAGAGTTGGGATGGTTATCAAACTCTGATGGTACTGAGTTGGCACTGTTACTTGCTGAGCACCTTTGATGAAAATAAAAGTGCCCACACTCTGTACACCACGGGGCCACAATCCTTAAATGGGCGTGTGTTCCGTCACACATATTTTCCATACCACTGACTATCCGGTACGAACAATGTGAGGTGATGTCTGTCCACCCCGCCTAGAGCTCCAAATAGACTGTATAGACTACATCTGGGATTAACGCTGTTTAGAATGGTGTTTACAGAATCACAATGATTGGGTGTGAACTGTTTTGTGTTTTTAGATCACACAAGCCTTGAAAGCATTTTTAGTGAACTCATGCTGTGTGAAAATGTTCCACTTCTTAACCCATCAAAATATATTAATCTTACCTAATCTTACTTGAATGACATACACTTAGACTCATCTTGATGTGTAGTTATGCAAGACATCAAGCGTTTTTGGTCCTTCCCCCTGTAGACCCAAAAACCCCTCATTTTCAGACAATTCTTTTGCAGAAAATTGCACCCTTATGATAAAGAGTACATCAATAGCAGTCTTTTGCACAAATGATCAGAAGAATTTGAAGTTGTCTCGGCCATGTCAACCGACCCCAGGGAGTTCACCCCCTAATGGGACACATGGGGTCAAAGATACAGTGGAACCTCGGTTCACGACCATAATTCGTTCCAAAACTCTGGTCGTAAACTGATTTGGTCGTGATCCAAAGCAATTTCCCCCATAGGATTGTATGTAAATACAATTAATCCGTTCCAGACCGTACGAACTGTATGTAAATGTATACTTTTTTTTAATTTTTAAGCACAAATATAGTTAATTATACCATAGAATGCACAGCGTAATAGTAAACTAAATGTAAAAGCATTGAATAACACTGAGAAAACCTTGAACAACAGGGAAAACTAACACTGCAATAGTTCGCGCTATAGTGCTAGGAACCGCTTGCTAAAAACACATTTTTTTAATGAGTTTTAAGCACAGGGGAAAAAAAATGAACATTTGAAAAATCCATAATTTAATAAACCACCAAGAAAAGTAACATTGCAACAATGCAGGCTACGAACCGATCGCTGTAAACAACTGAAAACAAAAACAAACCTTCTCTACCTTATGCGTCCCTCCCTCTCTCTCTCTCTCTCTCTCTCTCTCTGTTGCGAGCCTGGAGCGCCTGTGTATGTGTCTCTCTCTTGCGCTCCTGTGTGTGTGCGCGCCTCTCTCTTGCGCTCCTGTGTGTGTGCGCGTCTGTCTCTCTCTCGCACTGCCTGTGTGTGTGCGCGGCTCTCTCTCACGCGCTGCCTGTGTGTGTGTCTCGCGCTCTCGCTCTCTTGCTCGCTGCACAGGAAATGCACAGGGAGAGACTGAACATGTACAAACCGAAAGGGTACCTGGCTTGTTCGTATACCGAGTGTGTGGTCATGAACCGAGGCAAAAGTTTGGCAAACTTTTTGGTCGTAAACCGATTTTTACGTGTACCGAGTCGTTCTTGAACCGAGGTTCCACTGCAGTCCTTTTCACAAAATTTTGAGGTACATGGAGTGTCGTTTTATGTTATTTCAAAGTTGCTGATCCTGAATATGAAAATATTTTTTTTAATATTTTTTTTCTTTACTGGTGGTCCTCACTCTAAGTGACACCCCTAGATGGTAAAACATGACAAATTTTAAAGATAAGCATGTAGGGTATCATTTTAGACTATTTCCAGGTCACGATTACGAATATGAGGTCATTTTTCATTTTTGATCCTTTACTAGGGATCAACCCCTCAATGGACCTTGTGCTGGGTGCAGGAATGACAAGTTGCGGAACAAATGAAAAGTTGTCCCATTTAATTAAAGTAGTTCAACCACAACATTTATTTCTATAGCACATTTTCATATGAAAAATGTATCTCAGAGTGCCTTACAAGATGTGAAAGAGACAGTTACAAGGAAAGAAAAACAAATAAGATTAGGGAAAATATTAAAGAACTAGTTAGATAGATAGATAGATAGATAGATAGATAGATAGATAGATAGATAGATAGATAGATAGATAGATAGATAGATAGATAGATAGATAGATAGATAGATAGATAGATAGATAGATAGATAGATAGATAGATAGATAGATAGATAGATACTTTATTAATCCCAATGGTTTTAATTTTTTTTTATTTTCAATAGTTGTGTAAGCCCATACTGTAAAAAGCCTGTGCTCCTAGTGACCATGGATTCTGGCACTTCAGTCAATCAATCGCATGGGTTGTGCATTAGTGGCTAAGCGAGGTTCTCTTCAGTTTCATTTTGTTTACGTGCTCGCTTCTGTTTTCTATCAGCGGTTAAGCGAGTTTCTCTCTTTTCTTGACGGTTTCACGTTGGTAACAGAGTCGCATTCTTTCAGCTTCATGCTGTAGCCTCGCACTTCCAGGCCAGACAGACAGACAGACAGACACACACACTTCCCCACGTAGACGTTTATATATAAGGTAAGCAACAAAGTAAAACAACCAAATCTAAATGATCTTAATAAACAGAAATATCAAGTAGAAGATTAATGTCTTTATATACCGTGTCATGATGTAAGTCTCTAAAAATTCCATGATAAAATCAAATGGCCCGGGGGGACAGAAAAAAAAAAAAAAAAACTCCAGTTAGGTTGGAGAGAAAAACAAAATCTGTAGGGGTTCCAAGGCCAAAAGACCACTGAGCCCCCACTGGGGAAAAAAAAAAATCACACCTCTTGGTACAATACAATACAATACAGTTTATTTTTGTATAGCCCAAAAATCACACAGGAAGTGCCGCAATGGGCTTTAACAGGCCCTGCCTCTTGACAGCCCCCCAGCCTTGACTCTCTAAGAAGACAAGGAAACACTTCCAAAAAAACCTAGTAGGGAAAAATGGAAGAAACCTCAGGAAAGGCAATTCAAAGAGAGAGCTCTTTCCAGGTAGGTTGGGCGTGCAGTGGGTGTCAAAAGAAGAGGGTCAATACAATACAATACACAGAACAGAACAAATCCTCAATAAAAAAATAAAAAATAAAAATTTTTTAGAAGTACGGAGCAGAATTTAACAGTAGATGATATCACATAATAAGATTTGGATAATTTTAGACTCCTGGAGACCTCATCCATCAAGCTGCCTCCCCCATTTGGCCATTCCATGGCTGAAACAGTGTTGGGCCAGCCAATCTGATGAAAGGACCCCTCTTTCTCACGATTCCTGCGATCCTCCATCAGGGATGACTTTAACTTAGGCAGGCAAAACAACTTGGCAGGTGGGCCGTGGCACCAAGTGCCACATTTGAGTACCGAGAAGAAAAACAGAATAAGTGAGGGTTAGTATCCAATTCTAGCTATCATGTTACTTATGTTTTAGTGCTAATGACTAACAACAGAGATGCAGTCTGTACAGTGACTCAGCAGCTCTAGTCAGGATATGCTAAACTGAAGTAGTGAGTCTTCAGCCGGGATTTAAAAGCTGAGACCAAAGGGGCATCTCTTATAGTAGCAGGCAGACCATTCCACAGTTTAGGGGCCCTGTAACTAAAAGCTCGACCTCCCATTGTTATTTTATTAATCCTTGGAACCATAAGCAGACCAGCATCTTGAGATTTTAATGTGCGCTCTGGTTAGTAAGTCATGCTAAGTTCAGACAAGTAAGCCGGACCTCGGCCATTTAATGCTTTATATGTTAAAAGAAGGATTTTGAAATCTGCCCTAAAGTTAACCGGGAGCCAGTGTAAGGATTTAAGAACTGGAGTTATGTGTTTGTATTTTCTTGTTCTTGTAATAATTCTTGCAGCCGCATTTTGTATTAACTGGAGGCTGTATAAAGAACAGTTTGAACATCCAGTGAACACCGCATTGCAGTAGTTAATCCTACTAGAGATAAATGCATGAATTAATTTCTCAGAATCCTGTTTATTTAGAAAGCGCCTTAATTTCCTAATATTTTTAAGATGGAAGAGGCATGTTTTGGACAACTTTGTAATATGCGCTTTAAATGACATGCTAGAGTCAAAGATAACTCCTAGATTGCGGGCTGATTCAGTAAAATTAATGGTGATTCCAACTGAGTTAAATGATGACAAAATATTGTTATGATCAGCGTCATTCCCTCCAACAATTAACATCTCTGTTTTATCTGTATTTAAAGACAAGTAGTTCTCATTCATCCACTCCTTTAATTCGCTAACACAACTAATTAAAGACAACATCGGAGAAACTTCATTTGATTTAAATGAAAGGTATAACTGGGTGTCATCTGCATGCGAGTGAAAATTAACATTATGTTTCCTAATGAGAGATCCCAGTGGAAGCATGTAAAGTGAAAACAGTAAAGGTCCCAGTACTGAGCCCTGCGAGACACCATATTGAACTTCTGTGTAAAATGATGGAGTACTGTCAGCACATTTCTGTACATATTGGAATCGATTTGATAAATAAGAACTAAACCAAGAGAGCACAGTGTCTGTAAGCCCAACATCATTTTCTAGCCTGTGCAGTAAAATAGAATGGTCGATGGTGTCAAATGCTGCACTTAAGTCCAACAACATAATTACAGTGGACTTTCCTTCATCAGAGGATATCAGAATGTCGTTTACAACCCACGTCAGTGCCGTTTCTGTACTGTGACCAGTGCGGAAACCAGACTGGAATTTCTCAAATAAATTGTAATGCGTAAGGTGTGACTGAAGCTGATTGGCGACTACTTTTTCTAGTATTTTAGAGAGAAACGGTAGATTTGAAATAGGCCTATAATTATTTAGTATGTGTGGGTCAAGGTCTGACTTTTTAAGTAATGGTTTAATGACTGACAATTTTAGTGCATCAGGTACTGTGCCATGCAATAATGAACTACTGATAATGTTTAGAATAGGTGCTGCAAGAATATTCATTGCACTTTTTACTAGTTTTGTTGGCACTGGATCTAAGGAACAAGTAGTGGGCTCCATTTTAGAAATTAAAGTTAAGACTTCCTGCTCAAATACAGGATTAAAATTACTGAAGTGCTGAGTGCAATGTGAGACAGGGTCTGCTAAGCTAGTATTTGGTTTGTACTGTGATGCAGAGATCTGGGATCTTATATTTTTAATTTTCTCATTGAAGAAGTTCATAAAGTCTGTACTGCTAATATCTGTTGGTATTTTGCACTGTTGATCTGAATTTCCATTTGTTAATTTATCCACTGTTCTAAACAGTACCCGAGGATTTTAATTATTGTTATCTATTAATGTAGAATAGTATTCTGAGCGAGCTTTAAAGAGGGCTTTTTTATATTTATTAACACTCTCTGTCCATGCAATTTGAAAGACATGTAGCTTTGTTGTTCTCCATCTGCGCTCCAGTTTTCGACACTCTAATTTAAGAGCTTGAGTGTTTTCATTAAACCAGGGAGAGTTTCTATGTGCTTTGATCACTTTTGTTTTAAGGGGAGCCAATGTGTCCAGAGCATCTCTCAAGGTCGCATTATATTGTGATGTTAGCTGATCTAAATTGTTTTCTGTGTTTACATTTGATGTTAACTGATCTAAATGGTTTTCCACAATTACACTCGACTTACTCAAAGTATCTATAAATTTTGAAGCAGAGTTGATGTCGCACTGTCTTTGTTTTAATCTGGGAGTGTGTTGACAAGGGCAGGACTAAATCAAATGTAATTAAGTAGTGATCGCAAATAACTTCATTTAATGGAGTGATATTTAAATTTTGAATTTCGACTTTGTAAGTTATAATTAAATCTAATAGGTGGTTTCTAATGTTGGTGTCACTGTAAGTAGCCTCTCAGGCAAAACGACAAAAGTATTCAGCTCTTTGCCACGGAATAAGTAGTCAATCACTGGAACTCCGTCCTACAGGGTGTCTCTGAGTGCAAAAGAAGCTTCCTTCTGTGCAGCCGGGCTTCGTATATCACATGAACTGGAAGGGGCGGGGCTAAGTGCCCTCACTGGGTGGTTTCTTGGTGCTGCGGGAAAAGAAGGAGAAGCGAATGTTACTGACAGAGACCCCTCTCACCCTGGCGGGTTATCACATACCTTGATTGAGTCCATGAGGACAACCACTATTGGAGGCTGAAAAATGACAAATTTCTATTACAATCGAGAATATTTCAACTTTAAACTTTCTAACTGAAGCACACATTTTATTATTTCAAATAATTAATGCAACTGTTCTTGTTGTGAAGTAAATTATTACATTTCTTATGAACACCCCAAAGTTGGGCAGCTTACACTAATTCAGTCTTTCTTTTTACTGTGACTAAACTGTCACACTCGGAAAACTTTGATACATTGCCATTTGGTCTTGTAACGACGACTGCCTGCTGGCACCCTAAGGCTCCGCTTTTTCATTTTGATAGATAGATAGATAGATAGATAGATAGATAGATAGATAGATAGATAGATAGATAGATAGATAGATAGATAGATAGATAGATAGATAGATAGATAGATAGATAGATAGATAGATAGATAGATAGATAGATAGATAGATAGATACTTTATTGATCCTGAGGAAAACCAGTACCAGTAGCCAAGAATTAATTATACCAAGTTAAATACAAACAATTAATTACAGAGATACAGGTACACAGAATGGGACAGGCTTCAGAATGAATGGGTTTGGAAAACAATGGATGGATAAACTGGCCCTGTGTGTGTGTGTGAGGGTGTCTTTGTGTTTGTGCGTTAACCTCGCGATGGACTGGCACCTAACCAGGTGTTGTTCCAGCCTTGCCCCCTTCTGATTGCTTCAGTTGCACTGTAACCCTATGCTGCAAAAGTGGGTTAGAAAGATGGAGGAGAGTGGGAGCATGCACAGATTACAGCACACTGTCACACCCACCACACGACAAACCACCCAGATTGGTACCCGAGTGTAGCTGTGCAATGGGTGACAAATCAGCGCCACACTGGAACAATGTGAGGTTTTTTACGGTGGCTGGAGTGCCAATCCTGCCACCAACCCCCAAATTTTCCCTGTAAATTGGAGGACCTGCTTGCAAGGCTGGATGCAGATTAATGTCCTACCCAGGATGAAGCCATTGCAGGTTAATTGCCTTACTCAGGGGCCCAACAGAGTGGAGTCACTTCTGGCATTTATGGGATTCAAACTGGCAACCTTTTTGATTGCTGGCGCAGATCTCTAGCCTCAGAACCTTCACTTTGCCTATTAGGAAGATGGATGGATGGAATATACACAATGGAAAAAATGAAAGAATAAGAAAAAGATCACAAAAAAATGAAACTACACTTAAGAGCAGCATTGAGACTGGCTAAAATGTGATAGTTCCATTTTTAAAATATTGATGTCATTGGAATCCACAAAAGCACAGTAATAATCACATGAAATCCCCAACAGCACTAAGTGCATTCAATGACCTGCTTGTTTTCTCAGACTTTATAGAACTCGGGGCATTCCCTTGATGGAAATGGAAAGGTGGCCCTGCCTCCTGAGGAACCAAAGTAAAGAAAACATAGACACTGTTATGATTGGTACATTTCATTAATTTTTGTGGCTTTATTGGAGACCCTTTTGGGCATCTCGGCAACTAATCAGGAGTGTCTGAAGACAAGGAATTAGATTGTGATAAATATTTTATTCTATATCATTTCCTGAGGAAGCCATGCATTTTTACAATCCTTTAGCAATGGCATCTTGAATTCAATGCATTGTGCCATGTTCAGATTTTTTCATAGACTGTTGCAGAATTCCTTGGGGCAGGGCGACCCCATAAATGGTCACATGAATGCACTGTTTAGGTGTCCGTGTTTGGATTCTCTCAACCATTTTTGCGCAAATTTTTGTTATTGTTTTTTCTTACAGCTTTTGAACTTTCCATTTGTCCTTCAACTTTGACTTTGAGTCTTAGTTGATGTTTCTGGCTTAAACTTTGTACCTCACTTCATCTCCAGACCCTAAATTAAGTTTTTCCCTGCAGTGGAAGGACAAACAGATAGAAACTAAATAATACACAAAACTAATAAAAAGCACAGAATAATGGAAATAATTATATACTAGCCAACCCGTGGCGTAGCATACACCGCACAATCACGCCACTTTTTTAATGATTTTTAAGCACAGGGAAAAAAATGAACATTTGAAAAATCCGTAATTTAATAAACCACCAAGAAAAGTAACATTGCAACAATGCACACTACGAACCAACATACAATCATCGTTCAGTACGCACTGCCTGCTCATGTGCCCGCCATCAACTCCTCACCTGAGTCGCTTTCGTCTCTGTACAGTCCACATGCACCTCTGAGCCACGTTGACTTATCATTGTTCTTTGTGGTTCTGGCTGCTTTTCTATATATAATCCAAGAAGTCACCCGACAGAGGTAGTAGCAAGGGGGGGTGTGTACAAAGGGCAGGGACTTAATCAGTGCGAGCGTATGACCCGCTCTTACTGGGAATTCCTCGTTCGTGGGGAACAATTGCAAGCCCTGGTCTCCAGCACGAATGGGGTTCAATGGCTTACCCACGTCTCCTGACGCCGGGTAAACACACGTTGATCCATTCAGTGTAGTGTGCGTGCAGCACCGGACATCCAAGGGCATCACAGACCTGTTAATGCTCAATCTCACGTGGCTGAAAGCCACTTGTTTCCCTAAGAAGTTGGACGCTGACCGCTGTTGGGTTGCGTAACTATTTAGCAGGCGGGAGTCTCATTCATTTTCTGAATTAACCAGACAAATCGCTCCAGCCAATTAAGAACGGCCATGCACCACCACCCACAGAATTGAGAAAGAGCTATCAATCTGTCCATCCTTTCCGTGTCCAGTCCGGGTGAGGTTTCCCGTGTACTATAGGCCTGGAAAATTCATCAACTAACAGTACAAGCCTGTACAGTAATGAGTAAAGCGGACTACAATCATTACGAAACAACTTCTTCGTTACTTATCATTTGTTCTTCATACACTGCTGACACAAACTCGCGCCCGTTTCATCTTACATTGTCGAAACGGGCTCTTTGTCTAGTATATATATATATATATATATATATATACTGTATACAGTGGTGTGAAAAACTATTTGCCCCCTTCCTGATTTCTTATTCTTTTGCATGTTTGTCACACAAAATGTTTCTGATCATCAAACACATTTAACCATTAGTCAAATATAACACAAGTAAACACAAAATGCAGTTTGTAAATGGTGGTTTTTATTATTTAGGGAGAAAAAAAAATCCAAACCTACATGGCCCTGTGTGAAAAAGTAATTGCCCCCTGAACCTAATAACTGCTTGGGCCACCCTTAGCAGCAATAACTGCAATCAAGCGTTTGCGATAACTTGCAATGAGTCTTTTACAGCGCTCTGGAGGAATTTTGGCCCACTCATCTTTGCAAAATTGTTGTAATTTAACTTTATTTGAAGGTTTTCTAGCATGAACCGCCTTTTTAAGGTCATGCCATAGCATCTCAATTGGATTCAGGTCAGGACTTTGACTAGGCCACTCCAAAGTCTTCATTTTGTTTTTCTTCAGCCATTCAGAGGTGGATTTGCTGGTGTGTTTTGGGTCATTGTCCTGTTGCAGCACCCAAGATCGCTTCAGCTTGAGTTGACGAACAGATGGCCGGACATTCTCCTTCAGGATTTTTTGGTAGACAGTAGAATTCATGGTTCCATCTATCACAGCAAGCCTTCCAGGTCCTGAAGCAGCAAAACAACCCCAGACCATCACACTACCACCACCATATTTTACTGTTGGTATGATGTTCTTTTTCTGAAATGCTGTGTTCCTTTTACGCCAGATGTAACGGGACATTTGCCTTCCAAAAAGTTCAACTTTTGACTCATCACTCCACAAGGTATTTTCCCAAAAGTCTTGGCAATCATTGAGATGTTTCTTAGCAACATTGAGACGAGCCCTAATGTTCTTTTTGCTTAACAGTGGTTTGCGTCTTGGAAATCTGCCATGCAGGCCGTTTTTTGCCCAGTCTCTTTCTTATGGTGGAGTCGTGAACACTGACCTTAATTGAGGCAAGTGAGGCCTGCAGTTCTTTAGACGTTGTCCTGGGGTCTTTTGTGACCTCTCGGATGAGTTGTCTCTGCGCTCTTGGGGTAATTTTGGTCGGCCGGCCACTCCTGGGAAGGTTCACCACTGTTCCATGTTTTTGCCATTTGTGGATAATGGCTCTCACTGTGGTTCGCTGGAGTCCCAAAGCTTTAGAAATGGCTTTATAACCTTTACCAGACTGATAGATCTCAATTACTTCTGCTCTCATTTGTTCCTGAATTTCTTTGGATCTTGGCATGATGTCTAGCTTTTGAGGTGCTTTTGGTCTACTTCTCTGTGTCAGGCAGCACCTATTTAAGTGATTTCTTGATTGAAACAGGTGTGACAGTAATCAGGCCTGGGGGTGGCTACGGAAATTGAACTCAGGTGTGATACACCACAGTTAGGTTATTTTTTAACAAGGGGGCAATTACTTTTTCACACAGGGCCATGTAGGTTTGGATTTTTTTTCTCCCTAAATAATAAACACCATCATTTAAAAACTGCATTTTGTGTTTACTTGTGTTACATTTGACTAATGGTTAAATGTGTTTGATGATCAGAAACATTTTGTGTGACAAACATGCAAAAGAATAAGAAATCAGGAAGGGGGCAAATAGTTTTTCACACCACTGTATATACTGTGGTGGGCTGGTGCCCTGCCCGGGGTTTGTTTCCTGCCTTGTGCCCTGTGTTGGCTGGGATTGTGGGATTGGCTCCAGCAGACCCCCGTGACCCAGTAGTTAGGATATAGCGGGTTGGATAATGGATGGATTATATATATATATATATATATATATATATATATGTATATACAGTATATATATATATATATATATATATATATATATATATATATATATTTATATGTATATACAGTATATAAATATATATGAAGATATGAAATAAAAAAGGAGTTTGAACATCAGCCAGGGGTGGAACCCCAGCTAAAACTTAACACAGATCCTCAATGAACACCATCTTCCAGGGGCTTCTGCATCTTTATAGTGTTGAAGAAGAAGGGGCGGGGCTGTGTAAGTGAAAACAAGGTCAGTCGTCATGTGACGGGTGAGCTTCCGAACTGTGGGTTGGAAAGGAAACAGCGCCACCACTCTTGTCAGGGAGGTATTGCCTAACTTTTCAGGGCCTTGAAGATGTCTCCCTAAGTGCTCGCGCTTGAGAGCCTGAAAAATTCAAAAAGGAGAGGGGAACCGTAAAAAAACTCACCATAACAAAACAGAGTGCCTTATAGGTAAAGAGTTTATTGAAATGAAAAAAATCATCAACAATACAGAAGCAAATGGAAGCAAGAGGTAAATCATCAAGTATCATCTAATAAAACCAAGTCTAAAAACTTAAAAGCAAATTGTTAAGCAGTGAGAAAATAGTCAAAACAAAATAGCAAAATGTCCCACTCCACTAAGGCTCAACATGGAACATGGACATGGAACAAATATAAAGAACTAATAAATACAATGCATAATCAACATAATAAAAAAATGCAAAATAATTAACTAGCAAAACAATATTCACAAAGAAATAATAAAGCAGAATAAAGAAAACAAAAACATGTTTAATGGCATACATTTAAAAATATTATTAAAATAATAATAAAATACAAAGACAAAAAGTCAGAATTAGGATAAGTCGCCCTAATTCAGGGTGGTCATAAGAAATGTAACGATTAACTTCATGAGGTGGATATTATCAAAGATGAGACAAAATAGCCAAAAAAGATTTGGAGCAGCCTCACGTAAAATTGATCCTGGCTGCAAAAATGATTGATTTTTGTGTACAAGTTGTCACAAAAAAAACAGATGCAAGAGTCATAACAAGGTTTGAGGCAGTCACCCGTATAATATTTCCTGGCTGCAAAAGAATAAATTGTTCACACTGATGTGCTCAGTACGGAGTCCAAAACAGAACTGATGAGTTAGGGATTTAAAGGCCAGTAAGGAAAGTGAGGTCATTCAGGTCAGGAGCAGAAGGGTCCTCTTCCATAGGCTCGGACCCGGACGTGACATCATCAAAAGGGCCGGAACAGGAAGGCTCTTTGTTTATAGGTTCCACACCGGAAGTGACGTCATCAAGGCCAGGCAGAATTTCCCCTGAACGGTCTGCAGGAAAATGAGTTAAAAAGTCAGTGCACTCCGCCACCCCCTGGTCTGGCGTGTAAATTACTCTCATTTAGACCCTTTAGCTGCCTCCCATGCGCACGTGTGTAACAAAGTATGTGCAGATTGGAGTCCAAAACAGATCTAACTGTTGAGGTTGAGATGGTGGGCTTTTAAAGTGCGGCAGAGGAAGTGAGGTGATTATGACCGGAACCGGAAGTGATGTCACCAGGCTCATGACTGGAAAATGGCATCATGGAGGCCAGGCGGAATTCCTCGTAATGGGTCAGCAGTGGAAAAAGAGAAAGGATCAGTGCACCTCGCCACCCCCTGGTCAGGCGTGGAATTTCCTTTCCTTCCAGGCCTTTAGCTGCCTCCCATGCGCACGTGTGTGACAACATACTGTGCATAATAAACAAGAACACTTGTGTCAAAAACTGCATTGGAAATAATAAAATGTGTGCTTCAATTTCAATGTCTAAAGTCTAAATACAGGTATTTGTCAACTTACGACCATGTTTGGCCCAAATGGACCATTGCACGTATTCAAACCTGATCATATGTATAGTACTGTATAGCAAGTTTTTTAAGTCATCTTGTATGTTTTCATTCTCAGAACATTGCGTAGAATTTCTATCATTTTGTAAATTATTTTTTTTATTTTATTATTTAGTTTCCCATGAGACGTGGAATGGTTATAAGACGCATAGATCGCAAGGCGACAGCTATGTGTTTTCTCGATTGTCACAGAAATTTGAGATTTTTCACCCTCTAATTGAGGTTGATAAGGGGGCTAGATCTTTAGCAAAGCGTCAAAAATGAAAAATAACATCATATTCATAATCACTGACCTTAAAATAGTCTAAAACGATACCCCACATGCCAGTGATTGAAATTTGTCATTTTCTGGGAGGGCTAAGACCACTGGAAAAGAATGGTTCAACAACCTAAAAATAGCCGATGTTAATGATGAAAAGGAGTCACTTATCCCGTTATGGGGTGAACCCCTGAGGTTGGTTGATGTGGTATGCACAACTTCAGGTCCTTCTGATCATTTTTGCTTATTGGTTTACACTTTATCAGAAGAGTGTAATTTCCTGCACTGAATTGGTCCAAAATGAGGGGGTTTTGGGTCTAATGGATTTAAAAATAGATGTTGTGGTGAGATGTACAGTTTATCTTATGTGGGGTTTTTCTTGTACCGCTGAGAATGTGATTCATTCATTATTAAGCATTCATTATTAAGCATTCATTAGGTAATTCTTAAAACAGAAATGGGACCCAGAGCCTCCTTACCTTCTAATGATGTTTCTCCTCTGCGCCAGTCAGATTCCAGGTTAACTGAGTGTCGCCTTCCTCTTTCAGATGCAGTTCTTGTTCCCACTCCTTTCTACGGGATGATTAAAAAGCACTTTATTCTGTACAACAATGTCAAGTTGGTCTACGCTCATCTTACGAGTGAGGTATGTGCATGGAGTGGAATTCAAACAAATTTTACAACAAATTGTTGGTTTATAGTGTTGAAGCAGGCTGACACGACAGGGGCACCCTCAGCCCCAAAGAAGGCACTCAGAGACTTCAGAACAGACAGCAGAATTAAGCTTTATTGTATGGCGTGCATGCAGACTCGTCTCAGGTGGAATAATGAGCAAACAACTAAAAGAAACTTATGCATTTATTACAATTCTTTTTACGCAAGTCACCTGACTCCTAATATTCCATTGCTCTAGTCCCGCCTCTAATTGATCCCACCAATAATTCTTAGTTAAGGGGGTGTCAGACCCCACTCTGTCTATCTTATCTGTTTGATAAGGGCTATTCTTGCTTGCTACCATTATTTACAGCCAAATAGTTCACTCTAAGCGAGAGGCCCATCTTTCTCCTCTCCTGCACGTCTAACCTTTGGCTTAATAAAATAAAATGAATATTAAAATTAAAATGTTTATTAGCAATTTTTAAAATAATTTTTTATTTAATATTTATTTAAATTAATAATAATTTTAATAATAATTTAATATGTTTTAAATATTTTAATAATTTTTAAATATAATTTAATATTATTAAAATTTTTATTTATATTAAAATTAATTAATATTAAAATCACGGATTGTCCATAACGAACACCATGTTCAAGCATAGGGGTGTTCATATGTGCACTTGGCACCAGGACACCCTAGGCCTCAGTTCGATGATCGACTTTGTGGTCGTGTCGTCGTACTTGCGGCCACATGTCTTGGACACTCGGGTGAAGAGAGGGGCGGAGCTGTCAACTGATCACCACCTGGTGGTGAGTTGACTTCGATGGTGGGGGAGGATGTCGGTCAGGCCTGGTAGGCCCAAACGTGTTGTGAGGGTCTGCTGGGAACGTCTGGCAGAGCCCCCTGTCAGAAGTAGCTTCAACTCCCACCTCCGGCAGAACTTCGACCACATCCCAAGGGAGGTGGGGGACATTGAGTCCGAATGGGCCATGTTCCGTGCCTCTATTGTTGAGGCAGCTGACCGGAGCTGTGGCCGTAAGGTGGTCGGTGCCTGTCGTGGCGGCAATCCCCGAACCCATTGGTGGACACCGGCAGTGAAGGATGCCGTCAAGCTGAAGAAGGAGTCCTACAGGACCCTTTTGTCCTGTGGGACCCTGGAGGCAGCTGATAGGTACCGGCAGGCCAAGCGGAATGTGGCTTTGGTAGTTGCTGAGGCAAAAACTCGGGCGTGGGAGGAGTTTGGGGAGGCCATGGAGAATGACTTTCAGACGGCTTCGAGGAGATTCTGGTCCACCGTCCGGTGTCTCAGGAGGGGGAAGCAGTGCAGTGTCAACACTGTATATGGTGGGGATGGTGCGCTGCTGACCTCGCCTCGGGACGTTGTGGGTCGGTGGGGGGAGTACTTCGAAGACCTCCTCAATCCCACTAACATGCCTTCCAATGAGGAAGCAGAGCCTGGGGACTCAGAGGTGGGCTCCCCCATCTCTGGGACTGAGGTCACCGAGGTGGTCAAAAAACTCCTTGGTGGCAGGGCCCCGGGGGTGGATGAGATACGCCCGGAGTTCCTCAAGGCTCTGGATGTTGTAGGACTGTCTTGGTTGACACGCCTCTGCAACATCGCATGGACATAAGGGACAGTGCCTCTGGATTGGCAGACCGGGGTGGTGGTCCCCCTCTTTAAGAAGGGGGATCGGAGGGTGTGTTCCAACTACAGAGGGATCACACTCCTCAGCCTCCCTGGAAAAGTCTATTCAGGGGTCCTGGAGAGGAGGGTCTGTCGGATAGTCGAGCATCGGATTCAGGAGGAACAATGTGGTTTTTGTCCTGGTCGCGGAACAGTGGACCAGCTCTATACCCTGTGAGACTTGCCCGGACACCATCAGACCGACACTGCATCTTTATGCAAAAACCTTTTATTGTCGTCCACACAACTCAAGTTTAATCACAGTCCCGCACAACTCACAGTGCTCTAGCCCCAGTCTCCCTTCTCCTGGGCCTTTTCTCGCCTTGTCCCTGGGCCACCTCTATTCTCTCTCCAGGAGCTTCGTCCTGCTCCTGCTCCCGACTCCAGCTCATTGATAGGAGGGAGGCGGCCCCATTTATAGTCACCTGGATGTGCTCCAGGTGGTTCCCGGCAATCTTTCCTTGACACGCCCCTGTGTGGCGGACGTGCCGGCTGTCTTTCCGGAAGCACTCCGGGTGTCTCTCTTTCCTTCTTCCCCCCAGCCCTTCCTAGTGTGGCGGAAGTGCTGAGGTCCCAAGTCCTCCAGGCATGAGGACGCTCCCTGGCGGTCCGGAGGAGGCATGAGCCCTCCTCCTGTCCTTCTGGGCGTCCCGGCTGGGTACCACCCCCAGCCGCGTGCCACAACCCTTAGCAGGGTCCTGGAGGGTGCATGGGAGTTTGCCCAACCAGTCTACATGTGTTTTGTGGACTTGGAAAAGGCATTCGACCGTGTCCCTCGGGGAATCCTGTGGGGGGTACTCCAAGAGTATGGGGAACCGGCCCCCCTGATAAGGGCTGTTCGGTCCCTGTACGATCGGTGCCAGAGCTTGGTCCGCATTGCCGGCAGTAAGTCGAACCCATTTCCAGTGAGAGTTGGACTCCGCCAGGGCTGCCCTTTGTCATTGATTCTGTTCATAACTTTTATGGACAGAATTTCTAGGCGCAGCCAGGGCGTTGAGGGGGTCCGGTTTGGTGGGCTCAGGATTGGGTCACTGCTTTTTGCAGATGATGTTGTCCTGTTTGCTTCATCAGGCCGTGATCTTCAGCTCTCTCTGGATCGGTTCGCAGCCGAGTGTGAAGCGGCTGGGATGAGAATCAGCACCTCCAAATCCGAGACCATGGTCCTCAGCCGGAAAAGGGTGGAGTGCCCTCTCAGGGTTGGTAGTGAGATCCTGCCCCAAGTGGAGGAGTTCAAGTATCTTGGGTCTTGTTCACGAGTGAGGGAAGAATGGATCGTGAGATCGACAGGCGGATCGGTGCGGCATCCGCAGTAATGCGGGGCGCTGCATCGGTCTGTCGTGGTGAAAAAGGAGCTGAGCCGCAAGGCGAAGCTCTCAATTTACCAGTCGATCTATGTTCCTACCCTCACCTATGGTCATGAGCTATGGGTAGTGACCGAAAGAACGAGATCGCGAATACAAGCGGCTGAAATGGGTTTCCTCCGCAGGGTGTCTGGGCTCTCCCTTAAAGATAGGGTGAGAAGCTCAGTCATCCGGGAGGGGCTCAGATTAGAGCCGCTGCTCCTCCGCATCGAGAGGAGTCAGATGAGGTGGCTCGAGCATCTGATCAGGATGCCTCCTGGACGCCTCCCTGGTGAGGTGTTCCGGGCACGTCTAACCGGGAGGAGGCCCCGGGGAAGACCCGGGACACGCTGGAGGGACTATGTCTCTCGACTGGCCTGGGAACGCCTTGGGATTCTCCCGGAAGAGCTAGAAGAAGTGGCCGGGGAGAGGGAAGTCTGGGCATCTCTGCTCAAGCTGCTGCCCCCGCGACCCGACCTCGGATAAGCGGGAGACAATGGATGGATGGATGGATGAATATTAAAATTAAAATTAATACAATTTGGTGGTTTCTAGCTCATACAGAAAAATAAAAAAATATGTAGGCAAAAATATTTTTAATTCTCTTACATCTTATCCATCCTAACTGAGAGGCAGCAGCGCTACCACTACGCCACCGTGCCACCCTCGTACATCTTAATGCTTAGTAAAATATAGTGTCTGCTTTTTTCATGTGCTTATAATACTTTTCTAATACATAGAGATTACCAATTTTAAGAGTACAATTTTCTATAATAGGCTTCTCTTTCCCTGTAGTGGTGTTCTTAGATAGTGGTGGTCTCTGCTCAAGCTGCTGCCCCCACGACCCGACCTCGGATAAGCAGAAGAGGATGGATGGATAGATGGATGAATGGAATAATTAGCCATTTTCATCATTTTCTTTTCTTCCTCTTCATCTTTTCCCACTGCTATGTGGGGTTGTATAGGGTTCGACATAATTTTTAAAGCTGGATTCCTTTCCTGACCCCAGTTATCCGGGAATTGAGACCTATACATCAGTTTCCTGAACACACTTAGCCCACGGCTACATCCACATCTGTCGGTCCGGGTGAGCTCCATGCTCCCAGCCACTTTTGGGAGCCTCTTGGACCCGAACCATTGATAGTCATGGACTGAGATGAGACGGGCAAATGGGGACACACACACACTTTCATCAAGGAGTAGGTGTAACGGTGTTAAGTGCTTTCATTAAAAACCTTCTCAAACAAAGTGTCCAAAAAGTGCAGTGCAGCAAATCTATAAATAAATAAATAAATAATCCATAAAATCCAATCTGTCAGTCAATCATTTTCTAACCCACGTAGTCCTCAACAGAGTCACGGAGGTCTGCTGGAGCCTGTCCCAGGTGGCATAGGACACAAGGCAGGAGCAAACCCTGGACAGGGCACCAGTCCATCGCAGAGCACACATGGCCAATTTAGGATCGCCAGTTCACGTCACCTGCATGTCTTTGGACTGTGGGAGGAAACTGGAACACCGGGAGGAAACCAACACAGACACAGGGAGAACACGCAAACTCCATGCAGGGAGGACTCAAGATGTGAACCTCGGTTTTCTTACTGCAAGGGAGAAGCACTGCGCTACCGTGCCGCCCCCATGGTCCAATCTCGTCAGCTGAATGAATTAAAAGGCATTCCTTCTATTCAGGTATATGGAAAATTTCAGTAAGAATCGTCATAAATAAATATTTGATTATTTATTCTGATCTTTCAAGATTATCACCTAATTCAGTTCCGTTTTTCATGATCTTCTGATGTCCATTTCTCTCCTCTAAGCCATCAAGTTCATTTTGCTATTCATTCATTCAATAATTCGTCATTTCCGGAACCCCTGAACTCAATTTACAGTCCCAGGGTGCTCAGCAAACTGAAAGTTGATTCATGGCTGTTGCTCAACATGTAGGTAATCATGTTTTTCTTTAATGACCGTTGCATATCTTGCTTAGTCAGTGTAGCCTTCATTGACGCAGTGACCTGCGGTGAGGTTCATGGCTGGTGACTCCTTCAGAGTTGGATTTACAAATATATGAACCCAAAAGAGTAGCTTATTCACTATTCATTTGGTAGCATGCACATCGACTATGGGTTATGTTTCATATCTCATCAACAATCTTTACACACACACAGGTAAGAAAGAACGTTACATTTATAGCGGCGAAAGAGAGCGGAGAGCGCGCATTTGCTCCTTCCCTCCATATTTTCTAAATTTGCCGTTGCAATTCCACAATTCATACTCATTCAATACAAATGAAAGTATAGAGTGGTGTACAAAAAAAACCAGATTTCAATTTTGACCTTAATTTAAATATTTGGTTGTTTTTAAAAGCTTTTAATTCTGATGCATTAATCAATTTTAATATAGAACTGTCCAACAAAAGGATAACAAGAAAAACAAAAGAATATTTTATTTAAGGCCTAAATTTAGTTTTTAAATATTGGATTGTTTTTTCTTCTTAGTCTGATCCCATTTTTTTCAAAATTGAAAACCGTTTATGGTCTTACCTTTATTTGTAAATGAAGTCCATGTGCTTATCCTTCTCCACAAAAATCTCCGTCACTTTCTTGTAAAAGTCTTCCTTCTTTTCCTTTAGTTTTAAAAATCTTAATCTTCCATTTTGGCAGTCAGTTGGAACAAAAAATAAAAGTAAACGGTCCGCTACAGTGCACTTAACTTTCTGATATCACAAACTTATTTGCGCCTCTGTGTAGAAGAACAGCAGCAATGAGTACCTGTTGGGCTCACATGAGCCCCCTTCAGGGTGGCACGGTACAGCAAGACTAAATATATCACACGCATTCATTAAAGATATTAGCCAGACTGTGGAAAGTCAGGGTGTATAATAAAGCCTTGTTCATGTGTGACTTTCTTCCTTATCTTGGGCAGGATGCCTTTCTGTATCCTTGGGGCCTCCCGTCCGGGTAAGGGATCTTCCCGACTTCCTGCTGGGATGCCTGTCCATCCCATATGCCTCCTACACTGTCCTTTTCTAAAAGCCCAGTGCATTGGTCTTTTAACTGGCGGCTCCTCTGTTTATCCAATACAAGCCTTTCAGCAGAGGAGTCGTCCTACTGACAGACACAGCTGACCTTCCACAGGTCCAGGGGCCTCATGCATAATGCCATGTGTAGAATTCACACTTTAACATGGCGTAAGTACAAAAGCAGAAATGTTCGTACACACAAAAAAATCCAGATGCATAAATCTGTGCATTCGCCAACTTCCACGTTCTTCCGCTACATAAATCCTGGTCAGCATGAAAAGTAACGCACGTGCACGCGCCTTCTGTCCCAACCTAACTCCTCCCAGAATTAAGCCTCTTTGAATATGCAAATCAATATAAATAGCCCTTAAGCTCAGCCTTCTGTAAAAAGACAATGGCAAAAGCACGGGGGAAAATAGAAAATTTCAGCGAATACCAAGTGGAGGCAAAGAAAAACGTACTATTTGTTGGTTTAAACAATGGTATAATCAACAAAAGGAAGTTGGGAAGTTGATCGAGTGACATAGCGTATCAGAGAAACTCAAGTTCACAAAGTTGCAGAGTGCCTGAAATAAAAAAGAAGTTGTCATATATGAAAGTCGCCGTGAAAAGGCGATTCGTAGCCCACCTTCTGAGTGTCATATGAAAGCTTATTAGGGCATAGAGAAAAAAAAAATACGGACACAGTGAGAAAAAAGTGCGAAATGTCAACTTTAATCTTGGAATTTCCATTTTAAACACGTAGTTTATTTTGTCATTAAAATAGAACATCATAAGCATCATCTTAAAATTGTTTGATTTACTAGTTTCTCAATCCCATTGTAACTAAACTAGCATGTTAAATGCTTTGTTTTGCATTTGATCTTCTATGTGCTCTATGTGTGTGAATCACTATGTGCTTCCGGGCTTTCTCTTCCTTCGACAGTACACAGAATCCATTACATTCGTGATACTGTATTACAGCTCTCTGAAAAATTAAAATACTGTGATGTATACGGGATATCATTTTCATGATGACAGGAGTTAAAGCGTGTTATTAAACATGGGAACACGGTGGTGTAGTGATTGTTCATGTCTCACGCAAGATGCTTGCTGCGCCATGTGCGACCTTCGATGAAATACTTTATTACAGAAGTACTGTCTCTTTCAAATATACTAACCCCCAATTCCTGTCCTTCCTTTTCTTTCTCCAAATACCCAATCACCACACCATCAGCTCTATAATAGACGTTAAACCATCTGTAAGCTTAGAACTCTGATTCTTCAAAACTTTTAAGGAACATCGAAATATCTTCATAGTACGTGTTTAATTATTCTATCCATCTCTCCTTCCAGTGTCGCGTCAGCACCAGCAAGAATACAGCACGAGGCAGGAACAATCCGTGAACGGAGCTCCAGATCCTTGCTAGAGCTGCGCCACCGTGTCCTCACATGTTTAATTATTAACAATACAGATTATTTAAATGAAGTTAAAGTTTTATCTGTATAATATAATAAACATATTTTGCTGCATTTCATCTTAAAAATGATATCATCATCATATGTAAATACGTGCTTTATAAAGTGGCTCAGGTTGTGTGTATCGTAAGTTTACAGTGAGGTCATTGTACTTATAACTACAAATAGTTCTACAAGGAGCACTTGATGGACTGATTGAGTGCGTTTAGAGTTCTTGGGATGAAACTGTTTCTGAACTGCGAGGTCCGTACAGGAAAGGCTCTGAAGCGTTTGTTGTATGAGAGTAGTTCAAATAGGCAGCATGGCTGAGGCAACATGTGCTTGATGCTGTATCCCGATAATTCTCTTTCTGATCAGCTGCTGTACAGCTGTGATTCACACTCAGATACAGTGATATAAATACTCCGAGTGGTGCAGTGAGAGTAATAAGGAAAAAAATGATCCGCTGTGGCAACACCTAATGGGAGCAGCTGAAAGAAGAAAAAGAAGGTGTAGTGAGAGTAACGCTAAAGCAGCTATGGTATTTGGAATAGTTTGGCCATTCTGTGGACCATTATATTGTTACAGGTTAATTACAATCAGATGCCTTAAACTAATAAACAATATGCGGTTAATTTCAGTGTATATGATAAAGCCGCATCAGGGATGTGGATCTAAAAAAGAAAGGGAAACCACACAGGAACAGTAGCACTGCTTTGACGCTGGGTGCCGCCAGTTTACAAATCCGAGCGGAGAACTTGCGTACGTCAGGGTTGGAGCTACCATGAAAATGTGCATGGCTTTACGCCAAGTTTAGGTTTTATATATCGCGATTTGAGCGTGGAAACGTTAGTACGCAACATTTTTGTACGTACGCACCATTTATACATGAGGCCCCTGGTCACTGCCATCCCATGGCTATGGTAAGGCTCCCTCTTCGGACCTAGGCTCTGGTCTCCAAAGGCCATGGTGCAAACAATGTGGCTCTCAGTCCAATCCTTGGACTCCCGCTGCCTTCCTGGGCTTCTGCAGCCACCTGGCCACTCCAGTTCCCCCAAGTTGCTCAGCTGGAACGATCCCGCTACAGCAGCCCCCTGGTGTGGGCCATCCGCTCCTTTCCAGGGGCTCTCCACACCACTGCCTGTGCTCTTGCACCGGCTCCTTCCACCTCCTGCCTTCTCCTCTCTCTTTCTCCCTTTGACCTCTGTCCTCTTCTTTCCTTGCACCCACGCTTCCCTTTTAAAACAGGGACGTGGTAGAGCTGTGGCAATCAGCAGCTCCCGGCGTCAGTTAGGGTCTCGGGCGATCCTGTACCTGTGCAATAAGTGCAGGGCGACTTCGAACAGGAACGACTCTCGCCACATTACCATGCCTCCACCTGAAGACGCGAATCTGGCGATTATTTATTTAAAAGACGCCAATCAGCCACCCACCTCACTTTAACACAAGCCGACGCTTTTATCCAAAGTGACTTACAAAAGAGGTCAACATAATCCAGTTAACATCAGTCGGTGGGGGGGCTGTTTGGGAACAAGTGTTACAGGACAATAGGACAAAACTAATCATCGCAAGTGAGGAGCTCAGAACAAAATCTCAGCAAGTTACAATTTCCAGATTTCCAAAACTTAATAGACCGTAATTCACCAAACAAGAAAAACGCTTCTTGAACACATTGAGGGAGTCAGAGTTTCGAATGGAGGTGGGCAGCTCATTCCACCAGACAGGAGCTACACATGAAAAGAGTCTGGACTTTGATATGATACCACGCAGAGGTGGCATCACCAGACACCGCTCAACAGAAGACCTGAGTGGTTGAGAAGGAGCACAGGACCACACAACTGTCTCCATATATAAAGATGCCAACCCACTGATCAAGGATTTGAACTTAACACGATTTCAGGAAGCCAGTGTAGTGATCTGAA